>NC_082637.1:44547820-44662820 GCF_030936135.1 Gavia stellata
TCAAGTGCTGAACCTGGATCTGATTATCTTGCTGAATCCAGGCTTGAAGATGGATGGGAGATCTGCCCCAGGAGTATAACATGAAATGAAAACCTCTACCATATCCCTCCCTGTTCCATCTTCATGTCCTATTGCTTATTAGCTTCCAAGCCGATGAACAAGCCTCCCTCTATTTCTGCCTAACCCTCAGCTGCTACATGGCTGCTTGCTGTGTTCCCTGTATTTGAGGTGCTTCAATTTTCTCTTTTGGTGCAGTAACACCTATTTTATGCATTTAAAAAGATGACCCTTGAGAATAGCCTAAAGAATAGCTTACAAAAAGCAGAGTAAAGAAAGAGACAAATGTGGCTTTAATTAGTGATTTAAAGCATAGTAATTAACACGTGTAAAAGTACAGGTTAGCTGATCTCTAAAGGGACTGTTCTTTGAAATTAGTAGTACCGTTGTTAACTGTGAACTTTTTGCTATAAAGGAAGGGCAGATGCTTATGAGGGTTTCAGAAGATGAGTGCCAGGGCACTACAGGATGCCAGACAGTGTTATTCTCAGTTTTTTCAGACAAGTTAAAACAAATCGTGCCCTACTTGTCTAAACCTTCTTACTACTCTTTAGGTTAAAAGTAACATCAGATCAGCTGATGTTCCCCTTACAGGCTTATGCCATGATAGTATTCTACATTTCTTGGAAAAGCTATAAGTCAAATGGATGCAGCTCCTCAGATGCCTCTAAAATGTTATGTGCTCTCCTCTAAAAAAATACAAATATACTGAATTTTGTTGCCTGGGCATCTCCAGAGGGATGTCCATATGACTGAAAAGTGACCTTACTGAAGCACTGCTGGGGTATATACTTAAAATACAGACAGCAGAAATTGGTGGTCACTTTTTATGTGCAACATTTTTCAAGTTTAATAAGGAGGAAGAATAAGTATAGTATTTCTGGTGGAAAGAAACTTCCCCCACGCCTGCGACAGGAATCTTTGGGGGGGGGGGGGGGGGGGGGGGGGAAGGACACTTAAAATAACAGCTTTTTGAACTTTTGACATGTCTAAGAAAAAGAAAATGTAAAGGTTCCATTTTATGCTACTGCCTGCTGCTTAACTAGTGTCATAAGGTCACTGTGTAACACACTTCTTTTGTGCACGTCTATGTAGTGGTGAAGAAAGGGAAAGCTGCCAATTCTCTAACTAGGTATTAAGCTTTCTCTTCCCTTCTGCCCCACCCGTTCGCTCCCTCCATCTCAACCCTAAACCCACAGCCTGAATTTTCAGCATTGATGCTTTAAAGCCTGAAGGAGTATGCTTAGAAACATTCTTGACCCTGAAAAGTGATTTTTCTCCATTTTCTTTTATGTTCTTCTTACCCAAATATAATATTACTGTATTCTAAGGCAGATTTCCTCAAATACTGAGGCCTAAAATGGCACTGTAAAGCATGTAGGATAATACCTTTTTTTTGTAATTGGTAACAGCATTTTTATATCTTATTTTGATTTGCATGGTATGCACAACTTCCATATATACTGTGTTTTTGTGATATTATCAGAAGAATTATACACGTCTTCATTTTCTTTCTTCCTCAAATGCAAAATATATTTTATATGAAAACTGAACTAGGATGTAAAGTTTTGGAAACACTTGAAATTTATTTCCACTTCACTTTTAGATTTCCATTATCTCATTAAATTAAAATACTTATGTAAGCTTTTAGACTGAATTCGGTAATCCAGTATAAATGGACATTTAGTAGGTGGAGTCACAATTAAAAACCCCGGATATATGGTGAACGTACTTAACTATTTACTGCTCTTTCCTAGAAAAAACTGCTATAATAGCATCTATTTTGCATTCTTTTCCCAGCTATGCCTATTAAAATTTAAATTAAAGAAGTACATGACTTGTTGATAAAGTCAGTAAAAATATGTTTTGTTGGTTTTATGCAAAATCCATTCTAAAATGATTTGGGTTCTTTTAGAAAATAAATTACCATCCTCACATGGTGAACAATACAGCCTTTCTCACAGTTTCTGTAAAAGGTATTTTCTATCAATGAGCAAGGTGACATTACAAATACTGATATAACACAATCCTGCCCAAGAACAGTGATATCTTTCTGTAAAGATGTATATTGGACATAATAATACCTGTTTTGTCTGAACATAAAAACCAGATTTTTAATCAGTCATTTTACAGTTATGATTTTATATATGGCTAATAGGGTATTATCACCTGAGAGAAAAAACAAAAATTCTATGTTAAGAACAGTTCCAATCAGCAAAAGCAGACTTTCCAACAGCTGTTTTCTGTTACGTACTGCTGTTTCTTTAGCTGAAAATGATATAGATCACAAGTATGCGGTTAACCATTTCCTCAAATGAAGGCTGTCTGGCACCCTAAATGAGCCGATAGAGTTTGGAGTCTTAGAGTCAAAAAAATGAAGGTTTCTCATCAAACTTGAGATGAGCAAGATAAATTAAGAGAACCTGCAAACACCAGTTGGAGCCAAATGCACCTTCCTCATGAAGAAAATATGACTGAAACCTTTCAATCCTTAAGATAGCTCTGGCACAACCCCTTAAGTACTACCCTTGTGTCTTGTCCCACTGTTGGAGCTCCTCCTGTAGCTATTCTTGATAAACCTCAGCTGGATCTTTTTCAAAGAGCAAGCTGAAAAAATACAACCGTTTCAGTGCAGAGTGGAGACATGTTGTTCGGACATCAGTATGAGAGTCAGTCAGTGCATTCTACTGCATATTACTGGGTAACAAATTAAGTCTGTTTCTATGCTGATGTTCTTGCCTTATGGAAAATCACATGCTTTCAATTTTTTTAAGTCCCTAACAGATGACAGCAACTATAAGTACCAAAATCACTCAACTCAGACCACAAAAAGGAACTTTTTTTTTCTTAATAAGGAGGCATCACTCCACACCGTCTGTTAAGGTACAATAATATTTTGCAACAGGTTTTTTAAAACACTTAAAAAGACATCACAGGTGCCTGTTCTTTTCGATAAGGTAAAGCTTCACTGAAGTGTCCTGCTTGTTGTGAAATGGCAAATTATGTAACTTATTATCTACATATTTTTAATGTTTAAAACACAGTTTTCAATGGATGCTTTTTGTACGTCAAATGCTACCAGAATAGTAAAACATACACAGAGAATTTACAAGAGATACAGTAAGAGATACAGTCATCTTGCAAAATGTCTGTAATGTCCAAATGATTAGCTGGTAAACAGTTAACAACTTACTATTGCAATCAAACGTGTTTAGATACATGCTGTCCTCAAGTCTCTTTTAATTCTAGTTATTACACTTTGAAAAAAGAAATTAACCTAATTAGAAGAAGAGAAATCACCAAATCCTTTTATTAAAAACAGCTTGCCTGTAAAACCAAGATTTGCATGACAATTTAGCCAAGCCTTTTCATTCGGGATAGTCAAGGTTTTCTAATGCCATTCAGCAGCATCCTGATTTGAATTCTACATTCTTGTTTTAAATTAACATTACAGTGCTGTTCAGCACCAGCAGGATTTGAAGTTGCAATACCATCTGTGGCAGTTGCACTTTCTCATGGATGAAGTTAAAGTATCACAATATATTCTCAGCATTCACACTTGTTTCTCAGTCACTTAAAAATGTTGCAGCTGCATTGGAAATTAATTCTGCACAACACAATATGAGGGTACTGAACTACTTGTAAAATTACTCAAAGCATGGTGAAAACTTCCTGATATTAGTATGTGTAGGAGCCTTTACATGTGGCTAGACCTTTGTCTGACATTTAATGAGATCACCTCACTGGGAGAGGAACTAGCCCTACTAGTCTAGTACTTATTCTACCAGACTTCAGTGACGAAAAGAAGGACACAATTAGGTTGTTTGAGGCAAAAGAAGTGAACACTAATGCAAAACAGTAGCTGAGCTGAAAGGAGATGGAACTAGAACTGTTGGTTCTACCTAATCTCTAGATTACAAATCTAAGAGCTGGATCTTGTCAATGTGCCCACTGATTTCATGGCAATAGGATCAGGCCTCACTTTCCCAGGATCTCAAATTTGCATACTAACAACATTTTACAGGGTATGTTGCCCTGTGGAAGTATTGTTCAAAAACCAGAAGAGAAGACTGTACAACCTGAAGCTGATTGGATCCATACAATGCACCGCAATGAGAAAAATGGGATTCTCCTCACAGACACAAGTTGTGATAGGCATCATCACCACTGAAAGAGAGCTACAACATACAGAGCATTCTTGTAAAGGATTGGTTCCGTATTCTTTCCACGTACTCCTCTAGCCTCTCTTCGCACACCCCCAGAAATAAACGTGTAATCTCACAGTTTTCAGAGTGCTTATGAGGGATGCTTGTGAAGTATTATTTTAGTGTCAGAAAAGAACTGATTTTCACTGATGAGACACTGTCTTCTGAAGACAGTGCAGTCTAGCAAAAATATACTAAGTGTTTCTATTGCTCACAGCTTATGCAATGACTTTTCTTCAGTTTTTTTCACCCAGCCTGGAATACTCAGTCTGTGCTCACACAGGATCTTTGCACTTATATCAGATTTTCAAAGAGTGAAAACTGGAAGTTCAAGCTGGCACTTGGTAAAGGCTACATGTAGGTACATATTTATTTCCCTCTTCCACAGATCTCAAATGGAGTGTTTACACAGAATGTTTAAAATGTATACAACTACTCAAAGCCTGCACAATAAGGTATTTAATGCTTTTGAAAGAAAATTTTATCCCAGCAGGTTTATAATGAGTGCAAACATACTGATCCTGTGAATAGGCCATCTCAGATGGCTCTTGCAACACTGGCTTCATTGTTACAGTAATTAAGACTACAGAACAGGATTCAGGGAGATAAGCTACATATTGATTTTTTGCTAATGGTTTGATAATGTTTTGGTCACTGCATGATCTTTGAGAAACTCAGAGATGGAAAATTACAGCTTCTATTAAAAAATCACAGCTGGTGGCTGAGACCAAAGCATTTTGGAAAGAAACCAAGTGACAATGAACCAGGAGACCCAGTGCATTCAGGCTTTTTCTCACTCATCTACATAGCTGTTGCCTGTATGACCGTGAACATTCATTCATAAGGGTTCTTTCATTAAACTCAGTGTAACATTATCCAGGTGTCAGAGAGTCAGTAGTAGATGGTATATAAAGCTGTAGTAGCCATAAGTTGTTTGAACCCCCCATTGTGCACTAGAGTGCAGCACAAGTATAACCACAAAACCACACTGTAGTTACAGCAACTGCTGTGATAATCTTTTGAGAGGTGGAATGAATGTGGTGTTATTTTGCTATTCACTCCAAGGTCTCCCTCAATGATAATGGTTTGATTTTGCTTGGTTTGGCTGGTGTGGCTGTTAGACTCATGCTGGCAAAGTCAATTTGACTCTGTGAGACATTCAATCCCTAAGTCTCTGCTCTCCTTTGGTCCTAGTAACACTGCCATCATTCAGTATTCATTCACACTACATATTCACAGCTAAAAACCAACAAAAACACATAAACAATTTGATAATTTTTAATTCATTGTCTAATTACTGTGTTCTTCTAGAGCAACAGTAAAACAATTAAAATACTTTTACTAAAACTTGATCCCAAAACAATCCAAATAATAAAATGTTAGCTTGTCTTAAATATAATTAACACATCATTTAGATTAAACTAGATATTGCATATTAATTAAATTGAAGTTAATTATTCCAACAGATTTATGGAGCATTAGCAGATATCTACACATACAACATCTCTCAAAACCATTTTTCTCTTTACTAAATACATAGTAAGTATATCACTTAGAGGCATCTTCTAGCTTTTCTGTTCACCTGACTTCCCTCCCCTTCAGGAAGTAAAAGCAGACAAAAATACCTTATTTTTATAGGTCATTTTATTTATTATTTATTGTGGTCTAACAGACAAACCAATGGACTATGTGCCTTCCCCTAGTTGGTTTCCTTGGTTTACTTGCCTTGTCTGGTTTTTTACTTGCTTCTTGGTTTCCTTATCTGTGAAATGGGGGTCATTATACTATGTAAAACATTCTGAGGTCTAAAGATAACAAAATGTTAAATAAAAATTAAGTATTATTTTCACAATGCATGCAGAAGAAGGGGTATTACAGTACCAACAGTATCAACTGTCATCAGCACTACTGTGTTCAGTCTCCCATACATATATTGAAGTACAGATCATATTGTATATAAAAAGACTAAGCATGAGAGGCAGGAGTAGTGTCATCCTCATTTTACACCTAGGCGTAAAGTTTCAAGACAATATTGAAGGCAAGATGTACCTCATGCTTGGCAAAAAAACCCCACAACAGCAGCCAGCATTTTCTCCTAAAACACCTGATGACACCATTTCTTTGATTATGGCTAGACCAGGTCTCATGATTAGACCAGTTACCCCAGAGGCAGGCAGTTCTCTCCTTTGAGTCTCAGGGGCCATACCTTTACCTTTTACCATCTAGAAAGCCACAGACTGTCTCAATGGTGGTGCTCATCCTGCCAGTTGAAGCTATCCCATTGCATGCAATCTCCAGAGATACTGAGGCTGAGTTGTCACTGAAGAACTCAACTGACTCTAGCACAGAGGATGCAGAGGGGAAGCCTTGAGTTTCAGCTGTTTCCCTCTGTATTCTTGCAAACACGTTGGTTTTTTTGGTCATTGTTAACTGGAAAGCTTTTCCATGTAGCTCATCAGATAGTGACATTACTAATCAGTGGCATTTGAAATGAGAGCAGATGAAGATAGTCTGTGTGCTGTTACCAGTCTCTGAAGCCAGACTTTGTCTAATCTTTCTAAAAGTAACTGTAACTCTATAAAATACATGTTCATAAGAAAATAATACTTAATTACTGCAAAATATCTGCCCCTTCTGTTTTCACCTTTTTTTCTTTCTGAATTGTAATACATTTACAGAATCAAAACAAAACTATTAATTTCAAGTGCTTATATATTGGCTTTCTCAGGCAAAACAGAATAAACAGAAGCAGAGGAGTCTCCTAGCCTGCCAACTAGAGCCCTGACAATGGCACAAGTAAATCAATCAGTCACTTTCAAAAGCTTCCATCTGAAATAAATAAAAAACATCCTGCCAAGTTCTTTCATGATCCTTTCCAGTCATCAGAAAAGAGAGCTGCATAATTGGTGGCTATTTCCTGCGTGCAGACAGAGGAAAGACAAATCTGCATTAAAATATATCAAATCTTTTGCTGTCATTCTGTCAACCACTTTCCATGTTTGCCATGCTCATGAGACTACATCTGTAGGCCCTACACCAAAGTAATTTTTAAAAACACATAACTTTCCAGTATTGTCTGTTATTTCAGCTGTTTTCATAATAATCAGTTTAGTTTCTTATGTAATATTTCCCATCAACTTTCTTTCGATCTCCAGAGAGGTGTAGTTGGTAAGATTTCTCTTGCCTTTTCTTAGGTTTTTTTCTCTTTAGTTGAAGCAGATTAATATTCGTTACAAAAAATAAAGGCTAAAATGAGCTGGCAGAAACTGTGGATTTGTGTACTGTGGGAACACTCAGAACTAAAACAAGTGATTCCTTCAGAGAAATATTAAGAAAAGAACTTACAGAAATAAAACTATTTTGTTTTTAATTTCCCCAAATGCAGTGGAGAGAGCAGCCAACCACCTCCCTCTCATCCCCTGAGCTGCTGCATTCCCAGAGCACCCCATGAGTTTTACCTGGGGAGCAAGGAAGTAGTATTCGCCAAGGCACAAAAGACATCCCTCCTTCCTCTACATGCTTCTTCCCCTTTCATCATGGAGCAGGCATCTTGCAAACTGGTAGCTTTTAGCTGCAGATGAGGTAATGGACACACTACCTTGACAGTCCCGCAAGGCTCAGGGCTTGCAGGGCACCTTGGGTCCTGGGGTCTGAACAGCCTGAGAGCATCATCTTAGGGCTGTGATAAAATAAGATGGGTGAACAAGTGGCTGAAGGGTCAGGCTCAAACAGCTGTAGTAAATGGGGTGACTTCCGGTAACATACTAGTGGTGTTCTCGGCTCTGGTGAGGCCTCACCTCGAATACTGTGTTCAGTTTTGGGCCCCTCACTACAAGAAGGACATTGAGGTGCTGGAGCGCGTCCAGAGAAGGGTGACGAAGCTGGTGAGGGGTCTGGAGCACAAATCTTATGAGGAGCGGCTGAGGGAGCTGGGGTTGTTCAGTCTGGAGAAGAGGAGGCTGAGGGGAGACCTCATCGCTCTCTACAATTACCTGAAAGGGGGTTGCAGAGAGGTGGGTGTTGGTCTCTTCTCCCAAGTGACCAGTGACAGGACAAGAGGAAATGGCCTCAAGTTGCGCCAGGGGAGGTTCAGGCTGGATATTAGGAAAAAGTTCTTTACTGAGAGTGGTGAAACACTGGAACAGGGTGCCCAGGGAGGTGGTGGAGTCACCCTCCCTGGAGGTATTCAAGGAGCGTGTGGATATGGCATTGTGGGATGTGGCTTGATGGGCATGGTGCTGTGTGGTGTGGGTGGGTTGTTTTGGTGTGGGTTGTGGTGTGTTTTGTGGTTTTTTTGTGGGGTGTTTCTTTTTTTTTTGTTTTTTTTTTTTGTTGGACTTGATGATCTTACCGGTCTTTTCCAACCTTAGTGATTCTGTGATTCTGTGATTCTGTTCCCCAGGGCTCAATTTTAGGGCAATTTCTCTTCAGTGTTTTTGTCAATGACCTGGACACAGGAGTTGAGTTGCACTCAAAGTAAATTTACCAACCATACTAAATTAGGAGGAGCAGTTGATTCTAGTGAGGCCTTACAGAGAGATCTTGATAGATTAGAGCACTGGGCAACCACCAACTGTATGAAATTTAACAAGGCCAAATAGTGGATTCTGCACCTAGGACAGTGTAATCCTGGATGTATGTATAGACTGGAGATAAAAGGCTGGAGTGCAGCCCTGCAGAAAAGGATCTGAGGGCTTTGGTTGATGGTAAGCTCAATACGAGTCAACAATGTGCTTTGGCAGCCAAAAGGGCCGACTGTACCCTACGGTGAATTAAGCACAGTATAGCTAAGTGGTCAAAAGAAGTGACTGTTCCACTTATACTCAGCATTGGTGCAGCCTCACCTTGAGTACTGTGTGCAGTTTTGGACTCCACAATACAAGAATAATACAAAAGTATTGGAATGTGTCCAAAGGAGGGCAATAAAGATGGGGAAAGGACTAGAGGGCATGACTTAGGAGGAGTGGCTGAGGGTACTAGGTTTGTTCAGCTAAGAGAAGAGGAGAGTAAGGGGTGACTTCACTGTTGTCTAAAACTTCCTTATTAGGGGTAGTGGAGTGGGAGGTGCTGATCTCCTCTCTGTTGTCTGGTGATAGGATGTGAGGGAATGGCTTAAAGCTCATCAGGAGAAGTTCAGACTGGAACAAGCTTCCTAGGGAAGTAGTCATGGCTCCAAGCCTGTGGGTGTTCAAGAAGTGCTTGGAAAACTCTTCGATACATGGTTTAACTTTTCGGTTGCCCTGTGTGGTGTCAGGAGTGGTACTCGATGATCCTTGTGGGTCTCTTCCAACTCATATGGCTCTATGATTTTGTGATACTAGCAGGAGAAATCCTGTCAGTTGGCAGGATATGAACTGAGGTTGCAGCAGGATCTTGCCCTGTTAGTGCAGTTAAATTGGAGAAATGTTCTCTTAAAATGTTGGATGATGATAAAACCACAAGCTTATCAGCACTGCAAGCCACTGAAATTTCCCCAGCAACATGACAAGCTACATCTACTTTCAGTCTTTCAGTCCACCGCCTGGTGTAAGTAATTTTTGTACTAGCATCATCACAGGAGTAGATACACACACACACACGTGTGTGTGTGTGTATTAATTATATTAAACTAGATTTATTATTCCTAGAGCAATAACAGCTTATTCATATCCTCATATGGGAAAAGGTATGCAGGAATAAACCACCACGGAGTAGCAGTTATAGGTGGAGGGGTAGCATGGCTTTGTTCTTCACATTTGCCCCAAGAAAAAGAGATCTTAGATGTTGACATGTTTTTTTCCCCATCTGATACAGCTGCTGTGCTTCTTTGCACAATATAGAGCTTTGTCTTCATGTGTGGAGTGTTTTTTTTCTTTTTTTTTCTAGTCTTGTTTGTAGCCCTTGAACTCCTTTATTGACACTTACAGATTTCAAGTTGTGTCTCTGAACTGTATGAGCCCCAACTGTCAATAAAAATTTATTTAATTTGTTTTCTATGAAGCTCATTGAAGCTGATGGGACTTTTTACAGTGAGTTCAGTGGGAGCTGGAATAGGCCCCATTTGTACTGAGTTAGTTTTCCCTGTAGTCCAGTTTCTAAGTAACATTTGTGAAAAAATACTTCATGGAAAAAGTGATGGCATAATAATGCAATTTGCCACACATTTATTACATCCAATAGAACAACCATGTAGTTGCAACATTATTACTGTGAAATGCTTTTATTTCACAGTAACTGTAAAGTAACCTTATGTTCCCTGTACAACCCCTTCCTCTCTTACACACAGACTTATATGATAGCATAACTGAAATCTTATTTCCAGACTTGTGCTTTCCCTCCTTTATAGACTTGAATTGCAGAATGCCTAATAAAGAATATCCCCTTTTTTATGTGAGAGAGGTCATATTTTACAAGCACGTTCTTTCTCTGACCAAATTACCTGGACATTTTTGCAATCCCTTAGTCAGGATTCCATTCAATCTTTTCTTTCTGTAGATATATTAGAGGTCCATTATTTCCTTTTACATGCCACTTCTGCAATTACAAAAGGATTGTAATTCTTAAGGAAAATTATGTCCTTCACCTCCTAATTTCCTATGTTTCTCTCTGGTTTAAAAGACTATAGAATCTAATAGCAATAGAGTCAAGTGGACTGAAAACGCAGTATTAGAGAATGTTAACATTTCTATACAGCTTCAACACTATACAATTTAAAAAGGAGTATCTTGACTTTAGAAGTCTAGCTTAGGTAGAAAGGACTTTTCCATTACTTATATCTATATGATTTTCTTAGACAAGCTATGGATCGCAAGGAACCCCATTTGCATATTACTTTTTGTATTGTAATAATGCTAAATTTCCTAGTTTGTGTTAGCTTTCTCTAGGAATTTTTTATATATTATAAACACATTTCTCATGTATGTTAATGTCTATGTTGAAACTTATTTTCTTTATTTTTTTTTACCTTTTTACCTTATTTTTTGTTTTACCTTACATGTCGTAATTATTCTTATTCTGTTTCAGAAGTGTAATTTTTTATTAGGTTTTGCTACTTTGCAATAGAAATTCACTCCACTAGGTAATTATTTATACTGTTTACTTTTAACTACTTGGATATTTATTTTTCAAAACTTAATATTGTTATTATTCTATAGCATCAGCAACTTATGAGGGAAATCTAAAAATAAGACGTTATTTTAATATTTTACAATAACCCACTTCTTTGGTATTTTATTTCTCTAGAAGGGGAGGACTGGGGGGGTTGAATATACCTCCAGTTCCAACCTGGGTCATAGCCTACTAGTTTGATTACTCTTCCAGCAAATGCTGATTTGAACCCCTGGAAAAGCAGAGGTTCTTTAATTAACGAAAGCATGGGAACCTAGTCCAGTAATTCCTTCTTTTCCTTCAACTGACTCATTTTAAAGTAGTCACTACACATAGTGAAAGTATAGGAGAGCCAGGGCACTGCTGCTGAGGCTTATGTCGGAGCGTGAGACAAGCCAGTTGCAGAAGCAGGACTTCAGTCACAGAAGGATCAGACAAGAGAGGCAGTGCTGCAATTAGGCTGTTCCAAAGTTAGGCCACCACAGAATGATAGTTTTTCACATGACAGTTTTGAGCTTCGGTTACAGAATTTGGATTAATCTGGCCTTCTCATTTACACATCTCCATAATTTTTTCTGAGCTTGCCCAAAGTCAGTTACTAAAAAAAACCTCTTTAAAAATAATTTTTCCGATCATAAGCAAAACTTAAGAAAGAATACATATTGCTGGATCCCCTGACCAACAGCTCTAACTTCTTAGCATACATGAAAGTATATAAGCTACTCAAGACGTGCCAAGGCACAATGTATTGAAATTTCCAAGGCCTCATTCACACCCTTCCATATCTGTGCCTTGACCTTCTTAATTTTATGTGACCATGACAACACCTGGCCACCTTTCAAAAGCTGAAGGTTTGGTATTTCATTCTGCACTGTGATGAATGTCTTCACATGCCTCGTGAAGATGAAGGAGATCTGTCAACAGCTCTCTGCATCAGCAGAACCCGTAGAGGGACATGAACCAGCAGGGAAAGAGGCACGCCAGAGGGGATAATGGGACAATAGCGTGGCTAGAGCATTTTGACAGCATTTTTTCATGAAGCCATGGACCCAAAGGGCCAGCTAAGGTGACAAGAGAGTGCTCAAGATGATCAAAAAACCTGAAGAGAGAGCCGCAGACAGCAATGCACAGTGATTTGGAAAGTATTTGTCTATTTTAGCACTGAAAGAATTATGCTCATGGATTGATGTAATCGGGAGGCGCTAGTGGAGTACAATGAAGGGTTCTAATATTTATCTTAAATATGCCTTTCAAAGTCAGTGTGTATCTGTTGGCATTTATTACTAAGTAAATGATCCTTTATTCACAAGGCTGCAATACCATTGAAGGCCTGACTTGCAAAAACCATCCTGGAAATCCAAATGTTAATTGACTTTTTAAAGATGCAGTGAGAAGGCAAAGAAAATTTAAGGCTTTGAAAGGACATGTTGAAAGCCAAGTTGTTTAGTTTGCAGCTTGATAGAAAGAGTTCTGTAAGACACAGGTGTACAGGCCCCAAAAACAAAGCAGGTACTAATGGCAGTGCAGGGGCAGGGTGGGAACTAGGACGCAGCCCAGGTACTTTATAGGCAGCAGATTAGCTGGCTTCTCACATTTTCTATTTGATGGTATAAGTTTTGCTGATTTTGTTTTTTTAAATATGCTTTGGAAAGATGCATGCAGTAGATAGTAAAATAGCACTTTCAGAGGATGTTACACCAATGTAAACTCAAATGAAAGAAAGGCCAAATATCAAGTATAATGAAATAGTATAAATCGTATATTCGTATATGTTTTAACCTAAGAGGAAACATAGCTCTTTACTCCAATCTTCATAAAATGCCTTTGCCTTCCTGAAGTACGTGATTGTTAAATGAAAGGATTAAAATGAGTGCACCCTAGCTTTGGTATTTACTTAGAACTGAATAAACTAAATAAATAACATGCTTGTTATGTCTGCAAACAAAATGAATTAAGTGAAACAAGGCAGGCTGAATGGACATGCTGATGTCTCTGTTTTCAACAGAGCCTTATTCTGGGAATATTAACATACTAAGATAAGTAACAAAAGTTTCTCGTTATGTTTAGCTATTTATTTGCTGAGCTATGATTTGTGATCCAAGGGGTTGCATAACAATGCCCAAGCAGCTCTACTCTGATTAACAAACTTTCTGTGCCGTACACACCCTCTGCATCCAATGCCCTAGAGAAGAACATGAAATTAAATTTAGTAGAGGGGAGGAAGATTTAAACCAGTTACTTTATTTGTATTTTGCTCTCTAGCAATTGTTCGTTCTTCGTGTCTAAGTAACCTTTTGCAGTTACAACCCTTTTAAAAGGATGCTTTCAACGAGCCATTATCATTACCCATAATTAAGACAGGACCGTATTGTTGCCTTTTTCTTCCTGAAGAGCTGCTTACAGCAAGGCACTCAGACAGTTAAGCCACCCACAATCACACCACAAGTATTTGTTTACTGAGAAGGAAAAGATGGTCGGACCTACAAAACTGGCATATGTATTATTAACATCAGCTTTGAAAGTGTTGTGGTCAAGCTATGGTATATATCACTGGTAGTACAATATTGAAGAGTTTGGGAAGTCATCAACCAGTGCTTTAGATGTGAAACACATGACATAACCACAAGCTGCACTTTATGAAATCTGAAACTGTAACTTGAGGAGTGACCTAATTTAATTCATGTGGTTCCATGTGTTTGAAGTTAATAGACCCTTTCTTACTGGGGGGAAATAAGGCCTTTAATAAAATACCAGCCCTACCCTGCCAAGTCGTTTATCCTTGGGGATTAATTCTTTTCATATTATGATTGATAATTCATGGATTCCACAGGGGTTTCCTGTACCTTTTACACATTCTATTTGAAGGGGTAATTAACTGCAAGTTTAAAATGTTTTCCTATCTGCAGGTGTAATGAGGGAGGTGGAGTCAGATTGCTCACATATGGTTTATCAGTTCTTCAGCCAGCGGCAAAAAAGAGGATGCTGGAGATGTAGGCATAGCCTCACTTTCTAATGCTTACAGGCAACATTCATCTGACATCGTTCAAAGGCTTGTTCTTGTAAAAGTATTTTATAAACTCTGTTTAATTGGTTTGTTTTTTATGCAGATTTTGATTTTATTTTTCTCTTCTGCGTATTTCGCCCCAGAGAATCAAATGCCTCAAAAATACCACCAGATGATTAGATTACCACCATCAGTTTTTAGAACATTTCTTCAGGCTTCCCAACCTGATGTTATAGGCCTTTTAATGCAGCCAGCAGCAAAAATTAATACCAACTGTGTCTCCTACTTCCTTCACAGTTGTGCTTTTCTATCTATCAGCCTTTCCCTTGTGTCATGTAATTTTTGTTGGTCTCAAGACAAACATTTGACTTTGTTTTGAATCATAATGAAAATTCAAACTATCCAACATTTCATTTCAGCGTTTGAGATCAAACCAGAATATTTTGACATTCCAAACTCAAAACATTTTACTGTAATAACATTAACATGTTTCCAAACTGCTTTGGGACACCATGGGAGTTTTATTTCTAGTTTCTTGTGGCTTCTACTTCCCTGTGGACTTGGCAGACCATGTTACATGTTGTACATTTTGGGCAAAATAATTTCACCTTGATTTTCCACATGAAAATTTTTTACTATTGTTAAAATGGGAAATTTCCTGTAAAGAATTTTGGTTTGGGGAACACTTCTTTTCCACCCAAACAGCACTTGCATAGAAAGTGTTTTTATTGATGCTGAGCAATGCTTGCACAGCATCAAGGTATTTTCTGCTTCTCAGACTGCTCTGACAGCAAGCAGGCTGGGGGTCCACAACAATTTGGGAGGGGACACAGCTGGGACACGTGACCCCAACTGACGAAACGGATATCCTATACCATATGACATCACGCTTAGTGATAAAAACCAGGGGATGAAAGAGGGAGGGGCGATGCCTGGAGTTAAGGCATTTGTCTTCCCAAGTAAGCATTACACATGATGGAGCACTGCTTTCTTGCAGATGGCTGAACACCTGCCTGTGGATGGGAAGTAGTGAATTATCCCTTATTTTGCTTTGTTTGCATGCACAGCTTTTGCTTTATCTCGCAAACTGTCCTTATCCCAACCCATGAACTTTCTCACTTTTACCCTTCCAGTTCTCCTCCCCATCTCACTGGGGAGGGTTGAAAGGCTGTGCTGCTTAGTTGCCAGTTGGGGTTAAACCACAACATTGTATCAAAATACTTGAATTACAGCCAAAACTGATATCTTTAGTTTTTTCATTTTTCGTCAAAAAGACTTTTTTTTTGGTCAAAGTTTTCCAGATCCTGACAGAATGTGCAATCAAGGATGGAGGAAAAGAATGAGGACACTGAGCTGGAAGAGCCCTTCCCTAGTTTGTTGTGGCCTTTCAGAACCACAAAAAAGTCAAAGTGGCAACCAGACATCTGACCAAAAGTCTTAACATTTTATGCCCACTTTAGCTCACTACAAGGTATTTAAGTGCAAGTTAATTTTCTTCCTGAAGCATCTGAAAGACTCAGCAGTGAAAACATAACTAGAAGCCAACAAAATAAAAGCAAAAATAGAGAAAATAAATAAAATAAATAGAGAAAATACATGCAAACAAAAGAAAACACAGAAGAGAGGAGGCAAAGTTATCGCCTCTGAGATAAGGTTGTCTCCTAGGTCTTAGTCAAAGATATTACTAGGGTAGACATGAAGAAGTGACTGTCTAGCAGTTCAAGCACAGTCTCTGTGTGGGAGCTATATCATATATAGCTGCCCTGGCTTAGGGATTGATAAGAAATCAAATCGTGACTGTGGGAGAAAGTGAGTCAGACATGCTGAGGATGATATGAAAGGATTGTCCAGGGACATGGAGACTCCAGGTCCTCCCCGCAGGACACTTGGAGAACCCTTATCACCTCATATTTTTCTTACCTGTTCTTGAAGCTTCCTTTTTCTTTGATGCACATCTTCCAACTCTTAAGGTGTATGGAGATTGTGGTATACGCCTCATAGGATCAAGAGCATTGACAAAGTCTTACAAAGTTTTTATGAGTATTAACTTGCCATATTACTTCTCCTCCCTTCCTCTGCAATAATCACTAGTCCAATGAAAATGTTTGTATTTTACAAAATGATGTAATGCCTAGGTGACTAGGCAAACAAGACTTTCAAAAGCCAACCTATTAGGATGAGAAAAAGGAACATAACCTACAAGGGGTTTGTTCCTGAAAAGGGCTTTTAAGGTAGGAGAAAAGCATATGGAAATTGGTCTCACAGGAAATCAAAATAACTTAGTAAATTTTGAGAAAAGTATGACCTTATAATGCCACAAATCTTCACAATGTTACAACACAGGTCAGACTGGTAAGTACCTTGCCACAGAGCTCTCAGTAGTGGTTTTATTCAATTATTTTCTCATTATGTGTAAAGAGAAGCTCAGTAGTTTTACAGGTTCCATATATCACTCTTTGGAATGAAGTACATTCAAATTACTTTTAATAATTTAAGACAAGATCAGTCTTCGAGTAAGGAGATATAATTGTTTCCATAGCTAACTAACTAGTAGTTAACTATTTCCAACAAGTGACTGATACATTAGCAACTCTAAACAGCTTCTGCCATCTTCTCTTTACTTCCGAGAATAATAAGATATTTTAATTGGCCTTTTTCTTTCTCATCAGCACTAAAACATCAGCTCCTTGCCCCCGATCTTGTTATTCTTTAACAGGGTTTCAATAGCTACACACAATCTTCTTACACAAAGAAACCTAAAATAATTTATCAGTATTTCCTGATACTTTACTGCTTACACCTCATAATTCAAAACACACAGTGGAACACCTGGTATTCCTGTCACAGGTCACAGTGGATTTGTGTGTGTGTGTATGTATATACACACACACCCACACATACACACTTGTATGTGTGTATATATATATATATGCCAACCAAGTGGAGATCCAGAATCCTTGCAGTCTTGAAGAGCCCTCCTCTGCACTGTTGAGAAGAGAACACAGCCCACTTCACTGTGTCCTGCATCTGGGATCAAACATTCGCTGAAGGTCTAAATCCCCTAACAGAGTGGGGTTTTTTGGCACCCAATGCAGAGGACACAGCAAAGGCCTACGATTAAAAGATGAACGCTCCTCAGAAGTAATAATAGGCAATAACTTCCCTTGAACAGTAAATGAGTACTTTGATTAGTATCATTCACAAACTATTAGGACAGTATTTTCAGACCTCTCCAAAGTATACATTCATTCAACGAGCACAGATTGACAGACAACAAAGGAGAGTATGCACATTCTACAATGATTACTCTGATGAAAAGCCTTGAGATAGCATCACTTCAGGGCCAAACAGCATTGCACTTTCTTTCCACGTAGTTCCTCAAAAAGCTTACCTTAAAAAGTCCTCCTGTTCTAACTGGAAGATCCAAAGTTCAGTTTCTCCCACTTGCTTTCTCTAAGCTATACAGAGTTTTCCCTTTTGTGCATTACATAGGTAGTTGATACTAGCAAAAGATGACAGATTAGCAGCCTCTGAAAGATTAAAGGCCTCTGTCTGGGCACATAATGGGCTACATCCTGATTTCTATTCCACAGTCTTGAATTCAGGTTTATGTGCTTGAAGACAAATCTGCAGGGGTAGTCACTAGCCTGAGAGACTCATTAACCTCTACAGCCATTTTTTTCAGCCTGTCTTCAGAGGCTATCAGCAAGATTTTTATAAGCATTTCAAGTGGTCATGGTTTTATGATTTATCTGATGAAAGTAAGAATCAGTCAAAACACCTTTGATGGAACAGTTCTACATCGGAAGATGAAGATTCATCAAACTGATTTTTTTTTTCCAGTGGAACACACCAATTTCAATTAAGTTTTATATGGGCATATGTCAAAATGAATAATTTCAAGTTTTGTATTTGATTTTGATGAAGTAAAATGCTTTGGTTTGACTTTATTATTTTTGGGGAACCATAAAAGACAGGACTGGAAAGATCTAGTCCCTTAAACATGTTCAGCTACATCAATGTCACTTTCTACAATACCACACTCAGACAAATCCTTCCTTTTGACTGTGAACAATGGTAAATTCTCTCTGACTAACAGTTATTTCCCATCTTTGTGCCATTTTACTGATATATCATCAGAACAGTACTTCCCAATTTAGCTTATCAGTTGGTTACATGATTCCATATCCAATTATTGTTAGCTTTATCATTGGCTATTATCAGATACCTTAGTATCTATTTATTATTACCTTCCCCATTTATAAGTCCTGTTACCATCTTGCAGGAATGATTTGACTAAGTTTGTTCCTGATTAATGTATCAAATATCTGGATGTTAGTCACATCCAGGTTATTTTTCAGATGCTTATGAACAGCTTGATTATTTGTTCCAAGTTACACTGATCTGATTCTTGCCTAGATCTTCATTTTAAGAACATTCTTTCTTTCTTCAGCCTCCTTTAAAAGTCATATTCTTAAAAAAGGGAAGGGAAGGGAAGGGAAGGGAAGGGAAGGGAAGGGAAGGGAAGGGAAGGGAAGGGAAGGGAAGGGAAGGGAAGGGAAGGGAAGGGAAGGGAAGGGAAGGGAAGGGAAGAAAAAGAAAACTTTCTGTAAATTGTATTTTAGAATCAAGTTTTACTCTGGTTCTTTTAAATTTTTCTTTCTTATCCTCTTAACTGTTCAGAGTGGAGACTTCTTTTGAAGATGGGTAAGAATCAGCCAACTCACCTTGAATTCAATTATTTCAGCAGAATTAGGGTCGATTAATAATCAGAACAGAGAGAAGAACCAGAGACTAGTGAGAAGAAATTATGCTGTTGCTTCCTTGATTATTTTTAAAAAAACACCTGAAAACAGAAATCAGAGCATCATTTATATTTTTTTCATTCTGTTTGTCTATTGTTTTGTTTCCTTAGCAATAAACCTCATTTGGTTTAGCTGCACAGACTTCCAGCCCTTTGTTGCACATTAAGTTGCTGTCACATGAAATGGGGATCAGTTTCTATTATCTTATACATAAAAGAACTATTTTTGGGTCTGATATACACACAGTTATTTTTAAACCTTCAGTACTATAGAGCTATAGCTATAAAGCTATAGAAGAATAGCAAACTAAAAATGTTGACATTGATGGGAAAGACCCCAGTAGTACTGTTTTTTTTTTTCTCCCAGGTACTCTGCTTAGAAATGTGACCCAGATATAAAAGGCCATTCTTCCCAACAAAGACATTGGGAAGCATCTCTGATGAAGTCCAAATTATAGAATAATGAGTGCAAGATCAACTCAATGTATTATACACTAATTTTGGCAATGCCATTTTTAAAAGAAAATAACAAGAGACACCCATTAACAATGAGCTCAAAGGGTCTCATTTTCAAAGTATTGAAGCACAAAGCCACTTGCAAAAATATATGCCCAATTACACGCTTAATCTGCATGCACAATTACTGTGACTTCATGTGACGCTCAGGTATTGAAACTCAGCTGACCATTTTCATTCACACAACCTGATTTGCATTTGCAATCACAGTAAATGTACATTCAGATTAGGTGTGTAATTATGCATGCATTTTTGCACATGGCCCTGAGCTTCTAATATTTGGAAAAATCAGACCCTGAAGGCTGCATTCCTCTCTTGAATACACAGAACTCCCACTGAATACACAGAACTCCCACTGTCCTATTAAAAGAGTAACCAAGAGCCGAATGTGCTTCCATATGTTCTCACAGCACCCACCCTTCATAATTAATTTTTTCTTATATTGAAAATCTAACCCAAACCCAGAAGCTTGTCTTTAAATAATGAAACCTTTTAACTGCATCACTTATCCATCCTGCATTGAAATAGACAAGCTATTTATTAACTTCTTGAAGTGGAGTTTACAAATTGAAATGCTAAGTCGTACTTAACTAATACTGGGAGATCAGCACCACAATACAATGAACAATAAAACACTCCAAGGGTCCTTTCTTGGTCTGCTCTTCATATTCATCCATGGGAACAAAAGGAGGATGATAACAAGAATCTGAAAAAGGAAACTGGAAGGTAAAGATGAAAATGAGAAAAAGCAATGGACCAATTAAGGGGTGAAGGGAAGTGATACTTAAATAATAGAGCAAATAACCTTTGACAGACTAGTAGGGAGCAGATAAGAAGACAGACACATAAATGACAGGAAATCAGAAGAAAAGTCTTCAGAGCAGGACTAGAATTTTATATTCAGGACTCAGCTGAACAGATTAAGAAAGTCAAACCATGGAAGATAAAAGATGGCTAAACTCAGCAGGGCTTAACTGTATGTGATAATAGTATTAATATAGGAGACACTTATGAAGTGCTTTTCAGCTGCAGGCCTCAGAATTCTTTACATAAATGGATATTATTGCTAACACTCTACAGAAAGAAGACCCAAGGCACAGAGAGGTTATATCGCATGCTAAGCACCAGTCAGAAGCCAAGGAGCGGAATTTAGGTTGCTTACCTTTCTCTGCAGTTTCCCTAAGAACCCTTAAAGAAGGAACTACAATGAGAGCCTAGTCCTTTGTGCATAAGCATTAGACTACAGCAAAATATTGAGTTTCTCCACAGAGGAAATTTGTGTGACCACAGGGGAGAAAAAAGGATTTTTTAAAACAGAAAATTCTAAACTGTTATCTCATAGAAGTTGTTAAGGAGTTTCAGACAACTGTTCAGCTGTTCTGTAAAGAAGTAGCTTCAAATTGTCATCCCTTTAAATAATTAAAATTTTGTGTGTATAAGTATGTATCTGTTATCAGTATTTATGTAAATGTACCCAGCATAGAATTTGTTTGTGCAATTTAAATGGTCATCTTTAACAACAGACATATAAAGAGAATTGTTCCTTGCTTTTTAAGAAGTATTTCTGAAATCCCAGTATTTCTGTAATAAAGAACTGCACTGTCCTGTTAAACTACTGTTTATATGAACCCATTATAAATACCAATTGGTACTTGTGCAGAGTATCTATTAACGGAAGGGCATTTTACTTAGGTTTAACTATAAAGAATCACTTCCCACCTAGTTTTTAAATGTGAATCTCAGATGATTATATTGCTGTGCATTTAATCTGTTACCCATGCTCACAACTTCCTATGCAATGAGAAGGGAGCACAGTCCAGGTGAACACTTCAAAAAAGGGACATAATGGCAAGTTTGCATCTGCTCTATGTGCCTTTTAGGACCAGTCCTTACCTAACATGTAAAAAGGTCTGCATGGAGCACATGGGCATGCCATGCGTAGAGAAGTAGTATTTGGGCATGCGTATTCCTTTATGCTCTCTGATCCTTACAACATTAACATCATCTTTTCCACAGCACCTTCATCTGCAGGAACCTTTGGCATGACAGCAGTATATTAAGATAACAAAAGGAACCAGTGGGTATTCAGAGCCACGCTGCCAAGGAAGATGAGAAACCAGAGCACTTGCCAGAGCAGGACACCTACAGGATATAGCTGCCATTTCCTTCAGAGTCCAGTGAACGTTTAGATTCATTCAGTGTCCTCAGTAACATCTTCTTTTTGCGAGAAGCTCCAAGTCATAAACTTCAGTCAGTTATGTGCAGGGATGTTCTTAAACCCCCTGTCTCCTCCTGTAGAATAACTATATCCTAAAACACATGACTCTTCCCAAACCGTGGCGATATCAGAGTTTGCAACCGGCAATCGTCCTCTAGTGATGGGGGCAAAAAGAAACATCTTAGACCTGTTACTTCAGTGAGGAGAGTCTCAGGGGTATAGGCATGCCACATCTTTTGCTCCAAGAATCCAGATCCTAACTCCTGAAACCCTTTGAGAATCCATTATGGGGACAAGGGAGAAGTGTACAGTAGCACGTTAATTGTGATAATTGTTTGTTGCGTTAGATAGAACTGACAAAGAAGTTCTCTCTATTGTCTTTTTATTTATATTTATATTTATATTTATATTTATATTTATATTTATATTTATATTTATAAACCGTTCTGAAGACAAGGGTCACCTGTTGGTTCTACATTTAAGCTGTATCTAATACCAGTAGGAGTTTCTGCAATACAGACATAATGCGGACAGTAACTGTTAGGTTTTCAGTAGTCAGCAACAGATATTTTCAGCAGCCTAAAAAGCTATCTTCTGGGGAGTGGGGATATTTGCACTATTTCTGTAGTTCTGACCCTCCAGCTGAATGTGAAAACTGCCATAACTCTTAGATCAAAATGCTGCTGCAGTGCAAATGTCAACTTCTTATTCACAAAAATTTGCATGTACTTCTTTTAGAGGACTGACTTGGGGAACTGACAACACACATCTTGTGCTGATCACATCCACAGAAAACTCAGAATCAGCTCTGCTTACTATTAATGTACTTTATTTGGGTAGAAATTGCCTCAACAACAGTGCAGGTATGGGGTGATATAACTGATTACATCTTTCCCTGTTCTGCTTCCACTGGACATAGTCCTTCCTCAAGGTGGCATTAAAAAAACCACTGGTATCACTCATGTCAATAGTATTGTCGTTCTGCACTGTGGTGCCACAATATATTTCAGAATGGCAACTGGCAAGGTAACATCTACAACAGTGCTGAGATTTGATGAGCTCTACTAAATGAAATAGCTCCTTCCTGTGTTCTGTTACACTGAACACAACACTAAACACAACACAAAACTAAATACAAAATATACATGAAAATGCAGTAGTCATGTTTTACATTGCCTCATATTTGTTAGAGTGATGAAGAAAATTAGGCTCTTAACAGCAAGGATGTCAGGAAAGAAACTCCTTTACTAAAGGAACCTTCCACAGTCTCATCCATTGCATGGAAAAAAAAAACCCTAGGAACAAGAAGGATTTTCACAGGGCAATAAGAAAAATCTACCGCATTTTTGAGAGCCTTTTAACACAGTCTCTTTTTGTTCCCAATATGAGTTTTCTTAACCCTTGCTTTTGCGGGAGCAAGTCAGATTGTGAATAGTATTTAAATATAATTTTTCACATAATATCTAAGCCTGCTTTCAAAACTCAAGTAGCAATTTAGTTACCTGGACCTTATTATATATTTCTGCTTCAAATCTCACCTGTGATTTGAACATGTTTTGTCTTTCATTTCAATCCAGTTTCTATGACTCAAAACCCCATGCTAGACTAGAATATGGTAATAGAAGCAATTATGTCATTGAGTATGCAGCACTACTCTCAGGTTAAGGTTTCACACCTGGGTGTCATTATTCTCTCCCATATCAATTTATTATTTAAGGACTTATTATTTGAAAGCTCTTACAGTGCTCTGGCAATTAGAGTTGCAGAGATTCTGTGTGCAGTAAGTGTATTTATTTTGCTCTCCCAGCTTTTTGTTGTAGAATAATTAAATCCGTTTATAATTCAGTAGTGGCAGACTCCTCTGAAACAACCAATATTGCCCAGCACCTCTTTAATCATCTGTAAGAAAAAGGATATTAGGTGGGTGTCTGTATTATACATACACGCACAGAACTAGGAAATAGAAGTCTGATAAAAATACATGTAAATATTTTGATTTTATTCATATTGGTAGACCAAATCAATTTTTGCACTGGAAATACAACAGTTGGGAACATTACATAGTAGCTTACCAAGGAAATAAAATTCCCAAACCTAAAAGCAGGAAAAAAATTATTTTTACTTTACTAATAGTAAATATATGGTATCTATGTTATGGCATTTACATTACGTTGTTATTCAAGTTAAGCCTGTGCATCACAACTCACTGGAAACCTAAAGTTTTGGAGACAATCAGCTCTGGAATTTTTTTCATTCAATGCAATTGGCAAGAATAATATCTTATTTGCCCACTTCAAGCCAGAAAATGCAGAATCACTCTTCTGTTTTCTCAAGATTATTTTCATAATTGTTAGGATAAACCAAGCCTTTCCTCTTTTATTGATGAAATGGCTACTCAATAAAGAGACCAAAAGAAAGAGAAAAAACCCCACATGCACACAGATGTAAACACTTACATGAACTTACATATGCAGCAGTACACCTTTATGTGTATTTGCATCTTCATGCTCAAAATGTTCCTAGAGCTTTGCTATTTAGGTGAACACAGGAGAGCTTCGCAGAAATGTGGCTGAGCTTACAGAGCATCTGTCAAGTAATGTAAATTAGTATTTGAAAAGAAGTTTAAGTGTTCCTAGTTTATACATGGAGTTGCAAAGCTTAGTGGACTGTAACACAAAAAGAACCACAGATACTTTCTATATCCTAACATTCATTGCCCCATGTATCGCCTGTTCCATCTCTTCTGTGTTTACCTCATCATAACTTATACCCACTTATTCATATATGATTTTCACTACCTTCTATATTTAACCTCAGAAACAGAAGCTCACTAAGTTTATTTCTATTGTTGTAAAGTTGCTTGGCTAGGTTCATATCTTTTTAATTATGAACATGCTTGTCTTTTTCTTTACTACTTTGGATTTTATGTGCTTGTATTAAAAAAGTCAATAGAAATAGTGTGTAAATATTAAAAAAAGAAAAGAGGGATAGAGAAAGTCAAAGGCAGACTGGGTGTGCAATACTCTGTCAGCATCTCTTCATCCAGAAAAATAAAAGTAGAAATTTGAAAACCTGTGACGTTTACCCTTGCAGATACTCTCTTACTTTAGAATACTCTTAAATGCCCTTTTCACCCGATCTTGAGCTCCAGAAGTAGTAGAGATGGAAAGAAAGAAGAGAAAGCCAAACACGCCATTTCCACAACCAAGGATATTTTCCTTGGATAGCAACACAAATAGCAAATATAAAAATGGCTCCTTGAAGAAAATTCACAGAAGACAGACAAACACTGAAGTGTATAATTCAAGTTCATTTGGGTTAAATAATGCCTTGAATGAAAGGTGCTATTATGGAAATACAACTTAATAAATATATTGTTATTTGTTTTATGCATACATAAGTTATAAAATATAACCTGATAAATATAACTACACAGCAAAATATCAGGAAATTCTAAGAGGCAGTTTTCTGTTACCAAACAGTAAAATGATTTTGTGTGATGTCTGAATGTGGAAATGGCAAGTATAGCAACCTTCACATCATGTGTTAGAAGATCTTAAAAAATGTCAGGTTTAGTACACAAAGTCTTTCTGTTACACGTCACACCCACCGCGTATTTAATAGTACCATTCACCTTAACAGTAATACCTCTCCACTAGTGCTGCTGCCCTTGGCCATGATAATTTACTACATGCATATTCTGTCATGCCTGAATGACATCTATCTATTTCAATTTTAGGGCACCTGTCACTGTGGTCTCTGAGCAGAAGCATGATATGCAGTAACATGCACAGCTCAGCTACATGATAATTTCCTTTAAGCATTTCAGCCATTTTTGCGTCTTTTTATACACTCTTCAGAAAGGGCAGCATTAAAACTGATAGTCTTAAATTTTCTTCTGGGAATTATGTTACTAACTGACATTTAGAAATGGACTTTCAGCAGTTTTATTTGAGCAACCCACAAGACCACAACAGCATAAAGTGATTAACATAAGTGAATGAGAGCGCTGGAATAAAGCAACAAGTGACCCAAACCTTCAATGAAAATTCAAGAAAAATCTTACTGAAGGTCACAAAGATTTGGAACTTCCATTCCCCACCATTTCTCATGTATTAATTTATGCCAAAAATAAATGTTAAAATAAAAATATCCCTAGCATAAATGAAGATTATCTAGGAGACTTTTGAAGGTAAACAAGTAGCAGTTCATCACCAAGCATTCACAAGGACGAGAAGAACTAGACATCTTATTTCTACTTGATTCCTCTTTCATGAATAATTGCATAGCTGTAAGGGCCACAATAAAATACTTATCCAGAAAAGAAAAGAGCAGACTGGATATTTGCTTGAGTCATTGGCATTCAGAGGACTTTTAAATCTTGAATTTCCAAATTTTAGCCATTTAATTAAAGTGCTTTTGTAATCAGTAGAGCGAAAAAGGCACACCAATGAGTGATCCTGTTCACCAAAGCAAAATGATAAATATGAAGGAGGAAGAACCCAGTACTTATTTACCCATTCCTCAAGTAATGCTGGGAGTATGGGGAAAAGGGCTGAATTCCATGAGCAGAATAGTACCCTGATGTCCCATTTTTGGCAAACCACTTGAAGATCGTATTAAAGTGGGGACACACTATGAGCCTTCATATGTTTCAGATTTTGCCTTGCTCTGTTTCTGATGCAATTCAAAAATAACTCTCATCCCACAGTGGTGCTGACCAGACTTATACTGGGTGCAAACAACAACTAAAAGGTGAATTAAAAAGTATTGCACTTCTGTATGAAATTAGAGAATCAGGGATTTATAAAATTGGCAACATAAAAGAAATATCTTGTCTCTAAGGAAATCTAGCCTGTGAAGCAAAGTCAGAACAAGACTCTTGCCATGGTAGATCAAGATTCCCTAGAATAAAAATTTTAAAAGTGCTATCTGAAAATTGAAAACAGAAGCAATGATAGTGAGCCATATTAATCCTTTGCAGATTTTCTGCTTTATAAAGTGGCAGTTTGAAAGATTATTGCTTGTCAAGCTGGCTGCTCCATATAATCATTCCTTGCACTGTCAGCTATCATTGAACAGAATAGGAAATGAGATCCATAAGTTCTGAATAGACGTTTGTAGAAACTGTTTTCTAGTTTAAACACCAACTGACAAAAGTGGTACAAATAAGGTGTGCCCAAAAGTTTATAGAACTTACTTTCTCTGTTTATGGTTACAACTAAGTGGTTACCCATAAAGGTATTTTTAAGCGTGGATTCCTGGACTAAATGTAGAGCTGGGATTCGTCTTTGGTGGGGAGGCTTCTGAGGCTGTACACCAGGACGTAGTCAGCTACTGAGATAAAGGCTAAAGTCAGATCAGACATTCAAAACACCTTTTCCTTCTGAAAAAAAGTCTTTTGGCAGACTAAAACGAAGTAGTTTAATACAGTCTGTAGCAAGAACATATCTCTTCACAAGAAGACAGATAGGAAATTATCTTTAGTTCTTGATAAAAGTGGTAAAGATTTACTATCCTTGTTAAGATTGCCTTGCATTTAATTATTTTTGAAGTGTTTGTGTTATGGCAATTGCTCTTGAACACCTGGTTCATTTTTGCTATGTGTAAATACTTAGCCCACAATTTCTTAAACTTTGAATTAATTAATTTCCAAGACAACTATTGATTTTATATCCAAAGCAATTACTAGAGCAGTCTAACTTGACAGCCACTCAAATGAGCTACTAAATATAAAGGTTGTGCTCCTTTCCCCATTGCTGTCCTGGGAATGACTTCAGTGGCTCCTGGATTTCCTACAGTGTGTGTTCCAGGTGCCAAATTCTGAAGCTAAAATAAACACACAGCTTAGGCAGAAATCAAGGAAATAAGCCAGTAACCTCTTGGGTTGTTAGATGACAAAGCTGTGAGTTACTCTGTGGCAGTTATTTTATTCAGTCCAACCTTTTGAAACAATCACCTGACTTGATCTGACTGGCCAATAGGTAGGTACTGGATACCGGGGTGGTAGAATGACAGTCATCTTCCAAGCAAGACTCTCTCCTGATGGAGATGACATAATGTGAAAAATATTTCATATTATCCATGAAACAAAGTGAATAAGGAGTGAGGAGGTTTTTCTTCTTTCAGCTCAGTATTCTCTTCAGTCAAATGAAAATGGTGTGTGATGCCAGCCCCATAGCACTGACTCCATCAAGGTGCAAGAAAAGTAGTTTGGAAGTACCAGGTTCTTAGAGCTAAGCTTCAGCCATATCATTCCTGTTAAATTCAGTGATGAACAGATCAACTGCAGAGGAACTACCACCATTTTTATTTAACTGTTGGATATCCAGACACTTATGAAAAGAAGCCAACATTGATAAATTAACAAGAGCCATTTCTGTTTACACTGCTGTTTTTAACATATAAGCCCTCAGAGCATCCATTTTGATCTGACAAAATCGTAATGTTGTGGGTAGAATAAATCCCAGGATGGCAAGACGAGAAAATAGATCCCTAAATTACTTAAATCATAACTATTTTCAGCAGAATCACAGAATTGAAAAACTTTTGTTCCCACACACCTTGCATTTCATCCAATTCAATTTCTTTTTTAAGTCAAACACCCTTATATACACTTCACAGTTCCATGTATACTCCTGCTTCACTGTATAAATGTAGTACTTAAAGAATTAAGTCAGTAATAAAAACAAGAAGCAATTAAACAAAACTGGAAAAAATATTTTTCCTGTGCAACAAAATCCACAGAGTATATTAAGAATCTGGATTTTTATTTTAGAGTAAATACATGCTAATAGCAAATAACAAGAATTTTGTAGGTTTGTATTCTCTAGGTAACTTCTGCACTTTGAGTTTCTCTTTTATGCACACTAAGATTGAATTAGACACTCTGCTGTGTCATTCAGCTAAACAAGTTTCATGACTTTGTCTCCTGTCAATTCTCATCCATTTTCAACCTCAGAGTCAATCTTAATGTGCTTTTAATATGTTTTTTTCCCAGTATTAGGTCTTTCAAAAATCCTACTCTGACATTTAGGAAACAGCATTGCCTATGAAAGTGATTAAGATCTAAAGAGATTAGATGAATATTTGTTTAGAAACTACACATTCTCCAAACAGAGTAAGTATGTTTCTCTTGGTTTTTGGGTTTTTTTTTTTTTTTGCATTTTGCTACTGCCAGACTGTACACTTGGATGAGCCTGTAAGTCATTACTGTGTCTAAACTGTCTAGACCTTTGTCCTAAATGCCAAATGCAGCAAACAGTTCCACAAAGCTAAGCATATGTTAAATAATTATCACATTTAAATTGCCTATTTTTTCCCCACTTCATTCTTGTGCTTTAATGTTGGTAATCTGAAAGTCTTGATTTATCATTCATCATGCCTTTCTTCTTCCTATACTCAGGCACTCCTAATAACTCCTTCCTCTCTACAGGCTAAGTTTTTCTATGGCATTAATCACCTGACATTGACACCAGTTATTTCAAATCCCCTTCTTTCAAAAGAAGAAGTACTACGATGACTGTGAATTGTTTTATGCAAAATAAGAAAAATGTCAAAGTTGGTGACAAAATCAGTATGTTCAAGAAGGAATCATTAAAACTTCTTGTTATGAATGGAACACAGGAGCAGGACAGAAAGAAATATCAATGGTCCAGAATTAAAATGACCTCAAATCTCATAATTTTCCTCCCCATGAAAATTTTCAGGAAAAATAAAAATGTCAGGAAAAAATTCTTTATTCCACGAGGGGTTGGGGAGGATTGTGAGAGATGGGCAGAAAAACAGAGAAAGTACACATTTTTTAACCATCTCTTGCCTCTTACTGCTCCAGTTTATACCTACCTTTTTATCTCATTTGTAACCCAAGCACAATGTTGGAGAGAGAACTTAAGGCGGTGGACAATAAGGCTCAAAATTAGTGAATAGTGCATATTTTCATGGCAGTAGCATCATTATGGAATTACAGGATTGTTCTTGGAGGTTTCATGTTTCCTATTACAAAATTAGAACGAGGAACAGTTATTTTACTGCTCCGGTTTTGGAAAACTACTCTGTATGTGTTACTTGAAGTGGAAATGCCTATAGATGGAATGAAGCAGTTCTCAGATGTCTCTCCACACTGAAGTCCTCATCAGTAGGAGGCAGGAACATAACCTTTTCATGAGTAATTCCTTCATGTGAGTGGATTATTGGTTCCTAAATTGCCAATATCATAGAAAGGAAGATTGTCACTGGTCATTTGCTCTATTTACCTGAGCAAGGGTTACTATCGATGATCACTAATGGCCATTTGCAAATCTATAGCTATTCCTGTAGGAATATACAGTAGTGTTATTCTCATAGAAAAGGTCATACCATTAACCATTCTGTTGCTACTGTCAGGAATAAAAGAAGGCATCATAAAGTTGTGCAATTGGCTGTGATGGTCATCTCTTTTTCAGTATGATGAGAGAGTGACATTTAGAAGATGTCAGCATCTTTGCCTGATTCCCCAACTTAATCAGAAAAAGTAAATTCAAAGATGGCAGCATCCTTTCCTAGCTCTCAGAAAGGCCTCCAGCCTGAATCAACCAGAAGTCAAGTACAGTTTAGTTCCATACATTTTGCATTGATGCACAAGCTACTGGCAAATTAGAGGGGTGTGGTTAGTGTCTGGACCATTATCACTATTGTTGTAATTTTTTCTTTTAGAGAGGTTGTTTCTTAATTATCTTGTAATTTCTCAGTTGTGATTTTGAGGCAGGGATTTGGAATCTGTGTTGAAATATTTCCTCTAGGCCAAAATCCAGCAAGCAAAACAAGCTCAGAGGAGAATATGTAAAATTCATTGCAGCTACCTGGAAAGACCTAAACTATCACACCCTGTAGCAGCATGGTTCTCCTGAGCTCCTCCCACTGGAACACTGCCAGGGTAACATCTCACACTCACTGATGGTATCTTTTTTAGTGTCCCACAGCAGCTTTGTAAGGGCGTAAAGATTCCAGAATATTTTCCTGTGACATTAAAAACATCTTGAAAATAAAATGCATTTTCATAGTCTTAGTCCAGAATGTCCGTGAGTTTATTTGGAAATTTCCAACATACATACTGGGTCTATGGGAAGACAGAGAAAAAGAGGGGAGTTTCAGGCTACCGATATTTGAAATTTAAGTATCAGTAGAAATGCCAGACCCTGCCTCCCATGAATATAAAAGACAGATTCTGTTAATGTCAGTTACCAGTAGAAAACCCAACATACTTTCAGGTGAAATACCAATACCTTTTTAGTTATGTATCTTCATTTCATTACTATGAATTCATTTCATTACTATTCATTACTATGTTCTGAGTTCTCTCTGAAACTTACAAAAAAGCCCAAAGGAGTTAATTTGGGAGATACTTTTACAACATAAGATTTTTGTTGCTTTTGAGGCTTTCAGAAATCATACCAAGTAAAATGAAACATATTTAAATGGTATGTGATTTGATAAATATTTACACTCAATCTGAGCAGTAATTCTCATTTTTAAATACATATTTTACACAAATAGCAATGCTTCATGTTAAGGGAAGTGTTAGTCTCACATAATACAATATAAGAAAGTCCTCAGCCCCAAGATAAACAAATAAGCAGGGTGACAGCAGATATTGCCACTTGCAATTTGCAGTTTAAGGCCACATACAGCTTCTTAATGATTCTTATGAACTAATTTCTAAAAAGGTCTTATATAATAAATAAATAACCCTTCAGGGGAAAAAACAATCCTTTTGAAAAAAAGCCTGAGTCTACAACTAAAGTGGTTTAATTCAAACTATTGGCCATTTTGTCATTTAGTTTTTTTCTTCCTAAAAGCCTAGTGCCACAGACAACCCATTCCTTGTCAGTGGTATTATCCATGGTCACAATCTGGTTGATAATAAATGGTTGAGGAAACAGCTTTTCAACAAACAACTCAATTTCTCCTGATTTTAGTACAGCCTTGGCACAGAGATATTAGGCTTCAGGAAATAAATGCTGTAACTTACTGAAGCAGTGTTCATGCTGTATACTTCCTTCTGCCCTTTCGCTCTACCTGCATGATCCTAAAACTCATTCTTGCCAGTTCTTCCTGCCTCTTTCCCATCTTATATAATACCACGTCCTGCCTCCTCCATTACTGCCCTATTCCATTCTTCTTGCTCATTTGTGTTTGCTTTTTTCCCCCTCTTTCTCTCTCTCCCTATTCATTGTTTCTTTCTCTTCAACGATCTCTCTATTCCCAACACTATTTTCAAGTAATGGAAGAGACATTCCTCTCTCTCTTTCACACGACCTGAACACCAGTATGGGAGCAATGAAGTACAAGAAAAATAGCCCCTCTAATCAGTTTTTGTGCCTGGCAACAGAACACCCCAGAGCAGTAAATGCAGAGAAAATCTCACCAAGTCTTCAAGTCCTAAGCACAGAGCATTACTGGCACATGAACCACCAACCATCATGGAAGAGCTCTGAGGAGCAAGAGCATGCTCATTTTGGAGCCAGAGTCTCTAAGGTATTTAGCTGGCAAACTTAAACATCCCTCTATCAAGCACATAAGGACTAAAATGTATGTCTCTCATCTAAACGTAGGCAACCTTCCATAAGAGCAGTAAAAGGACATACCTGAAACAAAACACCTCCCCAAAAATTCATGTGCTATGTGTGTAGACCACTAAAGTGTAGACAGAGTGTTCTCACCAAAGTGGTTGCAAAAAATATTGAAACATGTTATACTGTAATTTAACTTCAGCTGATTCTTGGAAATAACTGGAATGTTTTAGCTGAAAGAGTCTCAAAAATTTTTATTTTTTGTTTAAATCTGCTTTAGAAAGACACTTAGAATCAAAAATTTCAGTCGCAGCTGGCAAAACTGTCAAATTGATAAGCAACTGAAAGAAGATCTTGCAATGAAAAATCAGTGTGGAATCTCAGTTGCTGCCATCTCTGCTTGCACTGCCTGTAATCTTAATTACTTCTTAGAATCAACATTTTGACCTCTCTCTTTCTCTGAGATTACCCTCCCACCATTTAACTCCAATGCCTCAGTTCATTAGATATATTTGTCAGGAGTACAAATGAATGATCAAAGAAATAATTTAAAATGTACCAAATAAAATTGCTATAAAAGTTTGGGGGTGTAGTTTTACTTTATTTTATGCAAATATTGGACTGTCTCACAAAACACCTATAGCCTTACTAAGACGTTACCTTATGTAAAGACACATACTTATCATGACTTTTAAAAGATTGGTCACATTTAGATTTCTTTACCTCAACAGGAATTCAGCACTTGGCATAATCAAGGTCTCAGTAACAAGACTGCAGGCTTGCGTGACAAACACCACCAGTGGTAAGACAGCAGCAGTTTAAGGACAGGCTTTTACCCTCCTCTCTCCAGGGAGTAAGGAAAAAATTATATAACCATCAAAGAAGCAATCATACTGGGGGGCATGTGGTGGGAGCACGCAAGTGTAGTCATAGTAAGTAATTAATAGTAAGAACAGCAAAAAAAGTTAATTTATAGATCAGTTAAGGAAAAAAACCCAACCAGAGATAGTCTTGTCGCATATGCCTGTTACTAAACATGGTGAGTTTAACGAAGATTTAGATGAAAATATGAAAGAAAAACAGGCAACATCTCCAACACTTCAGCACCAGAGTAGGGGATCCTCAGCAACAGAGTAGGGAAATGAGCAGTATGCTTTTTATTCTCTATTTATTGTGATACCCACGCTAAAAATTTTATATGAGAAAGGATTATAGACAAAGAAGACCTATCCAAACAGGTCATATGATTGGTTGTACTAGATGGACTCATTTATCTCCATTGGAGGAGGGCAAGACCTTTATAATTCACTTGTGGCTTCATTGCTTGTGAATTATGAGTCTTGCCCCCTTACTAGTGGGCACCAATCTGTTATCCCAGCAGACTGTTGTTGCTGTTACGCAACTTTTTTTCTGTGTTACTGATATGTGCCAGAAAATCTCTGTTCTTTCTTATCTATACCTCACATACATACACAAGCAAATGTGCTTTCCTCTGACATAAAACAAGGCTGGATGGTAATATAAGGTATATCCGGCTGAAGTCCTTTGAGTATCCTCTGTATCTCCTTATATCCTTTAGCATTCAAGTACTAAATCATTTCTTAGAGCTGCAAAATGTCTCAATCATGAGAAAAAATAGTTTAATCTATGAAAAAGTACAAAAACTTGTGAGTATGCAATCAGCAGACTTGCTATATCTAACACAGATCCTGACACAGCTGGTAAGGCAGCCTACCAGGGGAGGTGCCCTGCTTGATCTGCTGTTTACAAACAGAGAGGGTCTGGTGGGAGAAGTGATGGTCGGTGGTGGTCTTGGGCTTAGCGACCATGAAATGATAGAGTTCTCAATTACTGGCGAAGTAAGGATAGGGATCAGCAAAACCGCTAGGATGGGCAGACTTCAGCCTGTTCAGGACACTGGTTGAGAGGGTCCCTTGGGAGACAGTCCTGAAGGGCAAAGGGGTCCAGGAAGGCTGGACGTTCTTCAGGAAGGAAATCTTGAAGGCGCAGGAGCAGGCAGTCCCCATGTGCCGTAAGAATAGCCATCGGGGAAGACGACCGGCCTGGCTGAACAGGGTGCATTTGCTGGGACTCAGGAAAAAAAGGAGAGTTTATCACCTTTGGAAGAAGGGGCAGGCAGCTGAAGAAGAGTACAAGGACCTCGTTAGGTCATTCAGAGAGGGAATTAGAAAGGCAAAAGCCCACCTAGAGCTCAATCTGGCCACGGTCATAAGGGAAAACAAAAAATGTTTCTATAAATACATTAACAACAAAAAGAAAGCCAAGGAGAATCTCCATCCTTTACTGGATGCAGGGGGGGAACACCATCGCAAAGGATGAGGAAAAGGCTGAGGTATTGAATGCCTTCTTTGCCTCAGTCTTTAATAGCCAGACCAGGTATCCTCAGGCTATTCAGCTCCCTGAGCTGGAAGACAAGTGGAGAGCAAAATAAACTCCCCATGATCCAGGAGGAAGCAGTTAACAACCTGCTATGCCGCCTGGACTCTAACAAGTCTATGGGGCCTGATGGCATCCACCCAAGAGTACTGAGGGAGCTGGCGGAGGAGCTTGCCAAGCTACTCTCCATCATTTATCAACAGTCCTGGATAACAGGGGAGGTCCCAGACAAATGGAGGCTTGGCAACGTGACACCCATCTACAAGAAGGGCCGGAAGGAGGATCCAGGAAACTACAGGCCTGTCAGCCTGACCTCGGTTGCGGGGAAGATTATGGAGAGGTTCATCCTGAGGGCGCTCACAGGGCACGTGCAGGATAACCAAGGGATCAGGCCCAGCCAGCACGGGTTCATGAAGGGCAGGTCCTGCTTGACCAACCTGATCTCCTTCTATGACCAGGTGACCCGACTAGTGGATGAGGGAAAGGCTGTGGATGTTGTCTACTTGGACTTTAGTAAAGCCTTTGACACTGTTTCCCACAGTATACGCTTGGAGAAACTGGTGGCTCATGGCTTGGACGGGTGCACTCTTTGCTGGGTAAAAAACTGTCTGGAAGGCCAAGCCCAGAAAGTCATGGTGAATGGAGTGAAATCCAGTTGGCAGCCAGTCACAAGTGGAGTCCCCCAGGGCTCAGTTTTGGGGCCAGTCTTGTTTAATATCTTTATCGATGACCTGGATGAGGGGATTGAGTGGTCCCTCAGCAAGTTTGCAGACGACACCAGGTTGGGTGGGAGTGTTGATCTGCTCGAGGGTAGGAAGACTCTGAAGAGGGATCTGGACAGGCTGGATCGATGGGCCGAGGACAATTGTGTGAGGTTCAACAAGGCCAGGTGCAGGGTCCTATACTTGGGCCACAACAATCCCAGGCAACGCTACAGGCTTGGGGACAAGTGGCTGGAAAGCTGCCTGGTGGAAAAGGACCTGAGGGTGCTGGTTGGCAGACGGCTGAATATGAGCCAGCAGTGTGCCCAGGTGGCCAAGAAGGCCAACGGCATCCTGGCCTGTATCAGAAATAGTGTGGCCAGCAGGACTAGGGAGGTGATCGTGCCCCTGTACTCGGCGCTGGTGAGGCTGCACCTCGAATCCTGTGTTCAGTTTTGGGCCCCTCACTACAAGAAGGACATTGAGGTGCTGGAGTGTGTCCAGAGAAGGGCAACAAAGCTGGTGAGGGGTCTGGAGCACAGGTCTGATGAGGAGCAGCTGAGGGAACTGGGGTTGTTCAGTGTGGAGAAGAGGAGGCTGAGGGGAGACCTCATCGCTCTCTACAATTACCTGAAAGGGGGTTGCAGAGAGGTAGGTACTGGTCTCTTCTCCCAAGTGATGAGTGACAGGACAAGAGGAAGTGGCCTCAAGTTGCACCAGGGGAGGTTCAGGCTGGATATTAGGAAAAATTTCTTTACTGAGAGAGTGGTGAAACACTGGAACAGGCTGCCCAGGCAGGTGGTGGAGTCACCCTCACTGGAGGTGTTCAAGGAATGTGTGGACGTGGCATTGCGGGACATGGTTTAATGGGCACGGTGGTGTTGGCTGATGGTTGGACTTGATGATCTTACAGGTCTTTTCCAACCTTAGTGATTCTGTGTGATTTTGCATGTACGATATATAATCAAAAGAGTACAGGTGCTCAATATGATTGAATTGAACCCTTCCATTCAGTCTATTGCTTTTCTAATTCAGGAGTGATGCTCAGTGGGTGTGATTGAAGAGATCTCTCTCTAATTACTGAGATTTCTCTGTGCAGTGTTGGAGGAAGTTTTTTTATTATTTACACTGTTCAGTCTGGCAGTAATATTTCTGTCTGCCAATGTCAATTGCATTGCTCTTGACTGGTGCTGATCAGCAGTTTGTGATATCTCTGAAAAGCCAGTGTGTATCACATGTCACTAGCAGACATATTAATGTTTGAGTTGAGGAGTGCAAGTGATGTAACAAGATTAGATGGTACTGATATAAAGGACTAACTCTGAGCCCGTGAACAACCAAGAAACTGCTAGATGACAACTGTCAATTATTTACTGCCTCTGTCCAATGTAATATTAATAGCTGGGAGCCTGCACTTTTCCTTTCTCTCGCTCTGTCTTTTACTAACTTAGTGTTCAATTACTCAATTTTACAGAAGTAACATTCTTTTCAAGGCATTTTGTCCTGAGCTGTTATTAAGTGATTAGCAAAAAAACTGAACAAGCCATCCTGAACCATATCCTCTGACATGCCAGAGGACATCATTAACCAGCAAGAATTAATTAGTTTCAAAGGTATTTTCCCTTATCTTAGTTGTTAACACATCACATCTATTTTAGATTTTTTTTTCTTTTCTAATACTAAACAATGCGGTAGGAAACAATTCTGTCAAGAAAAGGAAACTAAGTGGTATGTTTTTTTCCACTTATCTCTGAGCAGAACAACTCCATAGTTCTAAATAACTCAGCTAAAATGGAAAGAAAATATGATATGTCTGAAAGTGTAGTTGCACAAAGCTATCATGGCCCAGGTATCTGCCATGAATTTAACTCCTCCACCAATAATATGCAAAAGCAAACCCCTGTTTTTCATATGTTCTTTCTTTTTTTAAATAACTGTTCTTTTCATTCTGTTTTTACTTCATGTTTTGAGGCCAGTTTTATTGCCTTCTGTCCCATGGGTTCACTTACTTTTTGCAGGTGGGCAGGTGGAGCTAACTAGAATAAATGATACTTTAGGTAAAGGGGTCTGGATAGACAGGGGAGAAGAGCCGCTAGAGAAGGCATTAACTGATGTTATACGACATTCACCTCAACAGGGGAAATATAATGAACATGTTATGTATCCCAGACTATGCTTACTTCAAGCTTCAGCTCATGCAACTAAATTTAGCCTAACCAAAATGTCCCCTGCAGCTTCAAATGCGTAAGACACATTTCTTCTAAACAGATAGTGCAGTGACTGGCTTAATAAAGGTTTATTGAAAAAGAGCATTAATTTGCAAGCACAAAATAGATAATTATGTTTCTTGAACTAGACTTATCACTGCCCTCTTCCAGTGTGTAAGACTAGATACTATTATGCACTGAACATTACAAATGCTGGATTATGATTATGGTGCCTTTTAAAACTTCTACAGCAGTTCCACTGGCAGATTAAATGTCAACAAATAGACATGAAATTAAAAAATGCAGCTGTAAACTTTTAAGTTTAAATGTAGCAGCCCAGTTACTATTTTTAATAACAACTTTGAGGAATCAGGATTAACCATGTGTATTTCATAATCAGCTTTAACTGATTTCCAGACTTTCAACAGAGCCCACATCTGTGTGCATGTCTCCTGTTGGGAACGATAATCTTATGCACTAGGTGATAGTGATAACTATAGCATAAAGGCAGTAAAGTTGCACTCTGCTTCTGCATGCCTCATAGTCATCTGGCACACGTATTAGTACCTTTTTTGTCAATAAATATTTGTATATTCATTTTTGTGGGATTATTTCTGAACATATACTAACACTTGTCAGCAGGCCACAGAATCACAGAATCATTAAGATTGGAAAATATAGCTACAGAGCAGGTGTGTGGGTTACAGTGAAGAGAAAGGGAAGATTACAATGAAGTAGTTCAGATTTTACTTCTGTTTCTAGGTTTAAACACCTGTAAAGGAGGCCCAGCAATTTAACCAAAGATACAGATGTTTAGTAATAAGGCAAGACTAAAACCACTTTAATTGCTACTTCTAATTGCATGCCAATAATATGATAATACAGTGAACAGTCTGTGAAACTCATGAAGACAGAGAGCTGCAAATAAGAGTGGGATTAAAACAAAATGGCTACCTTGTATGTCAGAGAAGTTTGCAGAAAACTTAGCTAACAAGAAATAATTAGAAGTTAAAGTCAATTTAATGCTAAACACCATCTGCACCTCCATACCACTAATACAAGTAGGTATGCATCAGTGTGTAGAGAGCCTTAACGTAAACTCTGACCAAGAAAGTGTGTCAGGTTTTCTCCTAACTTGAGGCAGTGCTGGTTCACTTTATTATGAAAAAGGGGCAAGGAGAGAAAAAGGAGAGAGACACTGATTTATTGATCACTGATGGGGAAAAGCAGGTACCAGGAGTATGAAAAAACCCATCATCAGCTCAGTGAGACACTTGGACCAATCCATCTCTCAGGTGACGAAGGAGCATAGTTGGAGGCAATGAGTTAAAGATGAGAAAGTGAAATGAATTGTGAGAAAAAAGTGGAGAAAAAGAAATGGAAGATGGGAGAAAATTAGAACAACTTCCTGGGAAAGAAAGTAGCATATTATGTCTCTCCTGGATTGCTCAGGACCGAGGAAGTATTTTTGTTCCAATGATTTCCACCTCTACTACAGAAATTAAACCATGATTTCCCCTTGATTTTAGGCAATGAAATTTTCTCTTCTCTGTGTATACAGCTCGGATTGACTAAATACTATCCCTAGAATCCCTAATTCAGAAAACAGTTGCACCTAAAAATGTCCTTATTGACTTCAAGTTCAATACAGTGGTTTGTTACAATATTCTACTATGTGTTAATAAAACAAAGGTCAGTAAATAGATAGATAGGTACAGTTTAGTGGGAGGCTGAGCAGGTACAGCTGTATAACATGGTAAGAGAGCTCTATGGTTCTGATGCAACAGGGAAAATGAGTGAAAGAAACCTGATACCATCCCCTAAATTTGTCTTATTGTAAATAAACTTGACACACTGCCAAACATAGTACACAAACACTTGTGTGCAAAAAATAATTACATAGTTTTATAATAATCCATAGCTCTTACATATCAGTTTTGAAGCCAGGACATGAAGAGTTAACGAAGACAATAAGACTGAATCTTTGTATCATTTTAGGAAAGTGTCCCTTTAATATCCTTCTGTGTTAGCCTTTCCCCTATTTCTTTGTTCTTTGATTAAATAACAGTTTGTATCCACAAAAGTTTCTTTTTCTTTTTTATTTCTTCTGAATTATAGCAACTACTCACCCCCTAAATCTAATTTTAAGGCTCTGGGGCTTTTTGTGTGATGGTATGTTGTATTTTCCAACCTTAGTGATTTTGTTGATAATTCTGGGTCTCTTCCTCCATGACTCTGCTTTTCTGCAGGGCACAAAGTGTTTCCTAACCATGGGTTTCTTCAAGAGGAAACTCTACAAAGTAAACAGACACAGTATAAGCATGGCTTGCAACAGATACTATTAAATAGCTTGTGTTCTGCATGTTTATCTTCCTGGATTAATTCTGTAGGTCTTAAACAAAAATAGTTGTCTTTATAGGATACTTTCTTTATATTAATAGTCCTTTTGTTGACACCACTGATAGTGATAGGTGAATGCAACAGCTTTAAAAAAAACCACAAAACCGAAATCCAAGCACAAAAATGTGGTGTTTCCTGTTTAATTCTAAAGGTATTTAGAATAATTGCCAGACAATTCAACTGCAGTTGTTCTATCCCATCTTATTGTACTTTTACGCCTGGCAGTTGATAATAGACTACTAATAGGCACCTCTGCTATGATATTCATCTTGCAGATTTGACATGAGTTTTGCATAGTGGCATATAACCCTTACATTTCATTACTGTGTTTAAATAAATAAATAAATAAATAAACACAAAACTGCAAACCCAAAAAAACCAAAAACCAAACATGACAATTCTTTACATTATTAATCCAGACACATGCAATCAGAAGTTGATTTGGATTTAGATTTGTAGGGGCAGAAAGGGGCCGAGGGCAGCAGTAGCTCTTTCATACCTACATTCCAGTACAGTCTCAGGTGAGGTGTCTATAGGTGACAGAAGTCCTCAGGCCCCTGCAGCGGGAATCGCGTTTGACAGACACTTTTAAATTGTTCATTGCAATTCAGGGAGGTATTGCTGTTTCCTAGGTGTAACTTTGGAAATGCTTCAGGAAGCAGAAAGTGGCCACTCTGTTGTTAAAGTGAATCCTTTATATGTTTTATTATCGTCTGCTTAAGAATATCACCACAAAGCTGAGACTTGCCGTTGCAATAAAGATGAATGCTACTCTTTGGTGCACGTTTCAAAATAAATAGATTATATTAACTGTTGTACAATTCCCCTCTCTCTCTGATTACTTTTAATTTGTACATTCATAAAGCCATGGATTACTAATAACAGCTATCAATCACTTTCCCTGAAACAGTTTGACAATAAGTACTAGAGATCACAGCGAGTTATAATGAAAACGCTGCTTGCAGATAGCATACAAACACAATTGCATTTCTCCCTCAAGGATTTAATAAAAAATACCACCAGCTTACACACTATCTCATTTCCCCAAAATGGAGTGAAACAGCCTTTGAGCACAGACAGAAGAGCCCACTAGTGTCCCCTGATGAATTCTTGCAAGCTGTATGCACCACTGCCTTCCATCAGTCTGCTTATGCCCATATGCTTACCTGACACCCTGTGTCACACACAATGAAAGAAAATAATTCTAAGGACCAATATATACCTTGTTTCAATTCCAATGGATAGGCCACTGATGTTTTTATGTTACTAATTGCAATATATTTGAAAGAAAAGAAAGTTGAATACTATGGCTTTGCCAACAAACTTGGTCCAAAGGGAGAGGACTCTGTGACATCTGCAGTATCAAGACATACCAGGCTACAGGTAGGCAACTTTGGGTGATGTCCCACCAAAATCATCAAAAATGAATGACAGGCTCATAAGGGCTGCACGAAATTTGTCACCAAAGAAAACTTCACTAGGGAATGTAAGCAGCTCTGAGCATCTGCCACAGGAGCATTACGGAAATCCAAACACCTGGTACAGTAACAGTCACACTCACACTGCATTTTTTAGAGCTGAATTGTGTTAAAATTTCTTGTTGTTTCCTTTCTTTTACTGTTTTTTCCTTCCTTTAGTGACACTGCCCCTTTTGCAAAGATCATAGCTGTTGTTATCTCTTCAAGTGTGTAAATTCCACTAAAAAACCAAAACATAAATAAAATACTGTACAACTCTGAAGTGAAAATTCATAGCCTGGACTTCAGAGGATGCAACCAGTTCAGTTCTCCTTCTTTAGGCACCCGTTTGGGACATTTTTATTTTCATAGCCACATTTTCTTTCATAGACTGAAAGGAAAGAGAGACAGACAGGACAGATTTTCCCCCTTCCCCCTATATACTGCCTTCAGCAACCTAGCCCAAACTAAATGGGAAACAGGTATATCCTTCCTTAAGGAAAACACTGGAAAAGCAGCAATAAAGTAGGATGTCTCAGTTACTTACCTCACTCAAAAAAAATAGTTCATTAGTTAGCAATTATGTATTCTCACTGGTGGGGTAATGATGCAATTGAGCTAACAGGCTACAGTACAGTTTTAAACTAATAACAGCTGGAATATTTATTGGGTTAATCAGGTCAAAGCAGCCTGCCACCCAGAACTTCATTAAATGTCATCTTTGCCATTAAAAACTAATCCTAACTTGACTGGAGGGAGTGAGGGGATGTCTCCAACACAGGCAGAAGCAGCAACCTACTTTTTGTGTTGACTTTCTGTGTGTGAGATATATAGTCAGCATTTCTAATGAATCTGCTTGGAGCGGCTGGAATATTATGATTTATAGCACCTTCCCACTCTCCATCATAGCATTTTATTAGATGGATGGGAAGCCAGTAGTAATGAGGTTAGGAATGAGAAAACATCCATCAAGCTTGGCTACATCTTCTCAGGAAAGACAACACACTATCTCGTATGTCACAGGCAGTGATCTAGGTCACGATGGTATAAAATGCGTGATTAAAACCAAGCATTTGACACTAGATAATAGGCATCTAGTTAAAAAATAGCTCTAGTGTTCCTGACTTTTAATTAAACCCAACTCATAAATATGCACTGTGGTAAATATACTGCAGAATGGGTCTTGTTTATATTCCACCACATAACAATTACCTCCAGAACGAACCCTTTATTTCACTACATGCGGTTATTAGGCAAGAGACAGCCTAAAATACAAATGTTAAGCCAGTGATGTTAGGCAGGCACACAATGATCCCATCCACTTCAATTACTTGCTCTCCTTCTCACACTTGTTACTGCAGTTATCAATCTAAAATGAAGCACCCTTAATCATTTTTAGCAATCTTTCAAGGAACCTTTGATTGCCTCAGTAATAAGGGGGGGTGGGGGGCGGCCTCTTAAATGTGGAAAGGTAGTGCACTGTAAATCTATCCCTTTAGCAGGTTTATTCTTTTCTGTGTGGCTCATTTATGGAAGATTTTTTTTTACGTGGCTTTGAATAATGTAAAGCTGACAAATTTGTGTACAGAAGCCACAGATAGTATGTAGGCACTTGTTCAGCAAGATATTTAACTGTGTGCCTGACTTAAGCACATGACTAATCTCACTGAGGTTAACAGTCAATTACCCATTGATTGCTAACTCAACAATTGATCAATAAAGGAGTAATCCAGTTCCCTCATGGCTTCAAGAGGCAACATCCTCATGCTAACAATGAAGGCATTGGGATCAAGTTCTGTATGTCGGGGAATTCTTGCCACAGTGAAGGCAATGGGAGGTTTTCAGTACCACAGATGACAATGCACCAGCATATGGAGCTAGCTGGAATATAGCTGCTCAGGCTTTCATCCAGTGGGCTGCGTGGTAAAGCAGCCCACTTTGTTCTCTTTGGTTTATGTCCAGCTGGAGGTTAAAGATCCAAAGGTATTCATTTCTACTTATGGGGGAAATAGCAAAAAGTAAGCATTTCTGTCTTTAAGGAGATTATTCTGATCCACTAAATGAGGTACATCAATATCTGCTTAATTGTGAGCAGGAAACAGTCATGGGCCTGATAGGTGTGCTACAGTGGGTAACTACTTTGACTTAATCTCTTCACTATTTTCCATTGTAAATGAAATTATCATATCAGAGCCATGGAGTTATCAAAAAATATTTACATGGGTGTTGAGACAAAAGGGCACACATAGGAGGGGGAAAAACTCACGTGGAATATCTTTTGAGTTTTTTCCCAGCTCCTCAGAAACACACTGAATGTTCCATTTTTAAAGCTTCACAGGCAGAAAAAGTGACATTTTATAATGGTGACACATCTTAGTAAACATGGTGAGTTTTCCAGTGGGGCTGAATCATTGAATTTTGTAATTTGCCGAGAAGACTTGCAAATTTGTGACTTCTGCTGTAAAATGCTATTTTTCCGCTCTAGGGAGATCTTTGAAGCATTTGCTAGTGGCCTCCAGGGAGCTGAATATTCGTGTGATGCTTCTTCTGTTTCCACCTGCTACACTGAAAGATGCCTATGAATACACAAGATATGTTTCAAAGGTAACTTTTGCATATAATCCATGACCATATTTGTTGCCGGGCTTTTTTATAGGCAGAGGGAGGGGAAATGGCCTTTCTTATTTTCAGCGTAAAGACAGCTGGATCCGTAATAAAAGAATCTTTCAAAGAAAACCTGTTAGGTTGCTTCAGAATATTAAGGATGATTTCTATAGAAGCTGTTGCACCAATACAAAGTACTTATTTTTCCTATGAAGTTTGGTAAAAGCAGTACAGGCAGAGTTTCATCCTAAACAATAAGCCTAAAAAATACACTGAAATTCACTGACCTAATTATCTTCATTATTAGTGTTCTGTCAGTGCATAGTCCTAACATAGCCTGTTCCAGTATCATCTACTGAAGTGATTTGTCTTTTCTTTCATGTCCTCACTTCATATTTATTTAAAAAGTTAAAATGTTTTCAATAGTTTCAGCAAAATATTGAAGTCTTATTGGATGGAAAAGGTAGCATCAGTAATCAAGCTCTCTCTGTCATATGTTATGGTGAAATATATCTTTATGGTATATTTAACAGCTTCCTATTTACAATGACTTTTAATAACAGGACTAACTTGCCTCAACAAAACAGATAAAATTGAGTGTGAATAAAAGGTGGGCTGTGGAGCCACCTAAGTGCACGACTAAGACTTTGGTACAAAACTAGACTAGTTTCTTGGATGAAACAAGTACTCTGCAAATAGACCATGGTCTGCCTACCTGCAGTCATCATAATCCTTGCAGAAAGAGATTTATTATGCTGGGTTTTATTATGCATCCATTTTTCAAAGGAATAAATTACATGCTTCTTTTGCTGTGTTAATATCGCAGGCGACCATGACTGCTGTTGTACACTCCCTTGGAAACATATTTTATACAGTGCCAATTAAGCAGGAGGTGGGAATGTTGGCAAGAGGATTTCAGTATCTCAGCTAAAGGTCAATATGGCTACCAACCAGCTAGCATTTATTTAGTAATGGATTATATAGTCAGCACTGGGTTCGAGCCCAGATTCTGCTAAGAGAATTGAATATACAGTCTTCTGAATGAGAGCAGGTGCTATCAAAGGAACCATCCTAGTATTTAGGAGACAGCTCAAAATAGTTGTAAAGCGTGTCCATGAACTTATCTGACCAAGCTAGCTTTTATACTTTTTTTTCTTTTTTTCTGAGTAGTGTTAATTGAACTAGTAGAATTTATATGTTGACACTTTGTCATTAACACTGTACACAGACTCAGTTAGTAATGTTAGCTTCTCCTCTCCCTCCCCTTTTTACAGATGGCAAGCAATTCTAACCCTGATCAAAAACTACAGCAGGCCAGGTAGCTGAGATGTCTCCTAACATCCAAGGAAAAATGCTTATCTTCTTTTTAAGGTTGTTCAGAAGATAACTGCCAATTTAATTTTTCCCTGCTATATTTATTGCTTCTTAGTGTTCAAATGAGGTTTTCACTTAGCTTTCGTCACACACTGCCATGAAAGAATGATTGACTTGATTGCTGACTTTATAAATGCCTAGAAAGAGTCTGAATGAGCAAGGTGAGGTCTGGGATTGTCTTTAATTTAAAGCTAAAAACTGACATTGAATGGAATAGAGAGACACTTTAGCTTTTAGGAGGGAACATGTAAGTAGATATTAACTTGTTTTCTCATATTCCAATAGAAATACTAATACTCTGTAAACTTGGCCACCACTGAGAAAAACAAACGATACCAAGACTTTTCAGCAAATGAATTTCAGTAGACAGAAGGTCTCACCAACGTTGTGCACAATGACAGCAAAGAAATTCCTGTCCCTTTGGAGGCTGAAATGCAAACTGCTTTCTCCTTGCCTCTGCCCCTTTCTGGACTCTGCATGTTTAGACGTTCCTTGCTCGTCAGATAGATTTCCTTGCCATCCAGCACTTCAAAATTATTAGTAATCTCATCTTTCAAGATCATTCCCAAATTCTTCACAGTCTGCAAGCAGAAACTTTGAGTGTCATTTCTCTCCACATGCCAAGGGTATAGATGAGGAGAATTCATTCTTTGCATTCATCTGTTCTGAAATTCACCATTCCACATTAATATTTTTCAATCCACACGAATTCATGCAGTTTTTCAAAGGAAACCCATATTTCTTTGCTATTTAACTTTACTATTAACTGGGCCAAAACCAAAACTTTAATTTTTTCCCATGAGCCAGGAAAGAGGAAACATATTGCTTATGTCCTTGTATCAGCTCAGTGACAATGACATTTCTTCTCATTTTATCATTGCTAATAGAAGAACAACATTTTTCTTCAGCGGCAGCTGACGCTTGAGGGCAGGTCTCTCACATGACATGCTTGGCCAGAAGCTGCAGGTGTTCCTGTTTCACTAGATCACATGGCTTCCCAGGATGACACAAATTATTCTTTATTAGAGAATTTCCAAGCAGCTCTGATGATGACCCTTACTTTTATCACACATATTACAAGATGTGGCATTTATCCTAGCTTTCTGGAAATCACTTATTTAAAGAAAGACTAGCTCCTGCCAAGCTCACTTATGGCTTGGATGTAGTTCTTATCCAAGAAAATAATTTCATAGCTGCCTGTCTCCACCCCCATAGCTTTCACTGATCTCTTCAAGTTTTGAAGCACGAAGCATCCAAGCAGCGAAGAAAATGAAATTTTCTAGTTATTCACAACTGGAAACTTTGTGCCTCTCTGGAATGAGTCTGCATCAGGGTAACATGCATGAAGGCTCTTTAGTTTACTTAGAGCATCATGTGTGCCAAGGGGTTCCCAGTACACAAGCAGAAGGAGTATGTATTCTTGATTGCTTATCTCTCTTACTGGGTGTCTCTTATCTCTGTCTTTTTGGGACAACAGATAAAAGCAGCAGCTAAGTACCGTCACCAAGGCTTTGCTCAGTTTGTGACTACCAGCAAAAAGAGGATAGAGGACAAAGCAGTTCACTGCATGTTAATACAACATTGAATACTAGCACCAAAGCACATGTTTTTAACTCATTCCTATATACCTGTCTTAAGCATTGAATGTGCAATCCTTTTGCAGAGCTCTACTTTTACATTCCAGTATGTGAGTTTGTATCTACAGACACAATATAATAGTTAATGCCTAATGATACTTGGACAACTGCCTGCCTATAAAAGTGCTTTCTGAGGGAGAGCTGAGTAGCTCCTACAAGTGCACCAGCAAGCACACCTCTGCACACTGTTAGGTTAGGTTAGTGCCCTTTGCTAGGTAGGTAGGGAGATGGATCATCATTAGTATGAGGCAGGTATAAAATGAAGATTCGAAATTCTCAGTCTATACTTGGTCTGATCATAATAAAGCTATCAACCAACCCCAGTCATGAGGAGCAGGTATTTTGGTCTTCTAAATTTGAAGAAGCCAAGTCTTACTTACATCACTAAGATGGACTTAACTGACAGCTTTTCCACCCTGCAGACTACAATAAATTCTTCTGGAGATCTCCTATGAACTCCCTAATACTAAGAGTGCAATCTTGCAGTGTTAAAACTTTGAGAGTCCTAAAGACTAGATTAAGCATCCTTAAGGTCTTCCCCTCCCAAAAAAAAGCTGCTATCTTGATGGTGCTGTAAGATCAATGTAAGGGGGAATCTGTATTTAAGCAGATAAGAGTATTAGAAGAAAAGTAGCAGAGGTAAGGGACATTTCTATCTGCAAGACCTGAGGATATTTCAAGAAGAATGCTTCTGTTACACAGGATGACATCACCATCAGCAAACAATATTAATATTTTTGTTTTCATGATAATCTTTTGGCAATAGACAAGAAGTAAGAAATAGGGCAGCATCTTCCTTGCAAGAAAACTAGGCTTCTCTAAGTGTCACTTTCCTAACAAGAGTCCCCGCAATGCCATTGTGTTTACTTTCTTTGCATAGAAAAGCTAAACAGTGAGAACACTGGTGCATAAGCCCTTCAACTATTGAGATATTGAATTCTGATCTTTAATAAACCAACACTGATTTACTTCACTGCTTCTGTTTGCTTAGTTAAGCTCCACTGGCATAGGAAAAGGCACACATAATTTAATCAGATTGCTTTTTTCATTTGATTTTTATTAATGCAGCAAGCAGGCATTGAGCTCAGTGAATTCGCTTAGTTCTCACCAGTAGAATACCCCTTCCTTCTTCAGACTGGAAGTTTCAAACAGCGAAAAATCGCAAAAAAGTACAGGAGCTTATGCGCAGAAGACTTGAGGTCCATTTCAAGGGGACATACCCTCCTCTTCCAATCTTGCATTAAAAACATGCTTTGTGGAATAGAAAATGGAGTATTTAAAGAGAGAACTGAATTCTACTCATTTCCCCGGGGCTGTGATAGACATGCTATTCTGTTTCCTCGTAGAAAAATCCCACCACTGTGGGACTCCAAGATATCTATCCAGGTGCCTTATGCCACCCAGCATCCAGCACAACCTGCTGTTCTTAACATTCTTCTCCCATCTAGATAAATATAGTACTGTTCAGCTGTCACAACTGGAGACCTACAGATTGTCTTACTTTTCATGTTTTGCACTTCACAGTAGCGTTTGCCAAGTCTTTCCCATTTGTTTCAGGGTCAAACCTTCAAAAAGGCAGTTGCCTTTTTGCCTCAATTCTCTGTACAGACTGTCATGGTGATTTTAACAAACAACTTTATTATAAAGTTGAGCATCATGTAAAGGTAGTTCCACACTGTGCCTGTCACAGCTCTGAAGACACTTGCACTTTGTGTAGAGGAAAGCTGTTGAAAGTCTTGGAAATTTTGCTGTTGAAACAGTTTCCGTTAACTTGTTTTCCCACCAGCCAACATTGTTTATCTTATTGTGTTATTTCCCCTTTGTCATATTTGATTGCATTCCATTTTGTAATGTAAAGACTGAATTGTCACACACATAAATGTTATGAATATAGATATGTGATTTTAAAAGTCATAACCTCTCAGGAGCATCTGCGTGATTTTATTTTCAATTACAATGTTATGGTGTCTGCCTTCATTGAGGTATAAGCAGCCCATCCACATTTTCCTTTATCCTCAAAAGAACACACAAAACAGATGTTAATTGTCAAAATTATACTTCCTCCGTGATGGCAGGTCTTCACCTTAATGAAAAGTGTCACAGGAGAAGTTAGGGAAAGAAGGGGACATGATATATCTTTCTTGGTGTGGATTGTCCTTTATCAGAAAAAAATGTTTGGAAAGTGGCATTATTATTATTTGGACAGCAGAGATTACTTTTCAAGGAAAACATGGGCCTTCCTCCCAGGCTAGTTTCCATTTCAAATCTCCTAACTATGTTCAGAAACAAACGTAGCTTAAGTATATTCTTTATCATATTTAACTCAATCAGAGTTATAAGTGAGTTAGTTTGTGCTGGAATTGTGGGATGACACATCTCCATGTCTCTCAAAGGTTTTTAACACTGGTCATGAACATATTTTGTTCTTAAGTCTATAGAGATAGCTGTGTTGCTGGCCTCTTCTTATGACAGACCTCTGCTTAATTTTCAATCCATAATTATTCTAACTAGAAGTCTCTATGTGCACATGGCATCCAGATTGCTGGGTTTTGTAGTAACTCTGCTTCCACTGAAGTCAGCAAGAGTTTTATCACCTATTTCCCTGAATAAGAGTATTTAAAGAAACATTTCACTTTGGTCTATCTCCATGATCATCTCCTAAGTACTGAATGACAAGTAGACAAGACCAATAAAGGAAAAAAAAATATATTCATAACAACATAAGCAGAAAAACATTTTTAGCCACAACTTTAAACTTAGGGGCAAAAGAAAAATATACTTAATGAGCAATACCCCACTACTTAGATTGAGCCCCTAGAGGCCCACAAAATCCTTTACATTACTTTGGTTTCATAAGACCTTTTTTATGAGTTTCAATTCAAAATGTTTAATGTTTTCTGAAGCACTAAAACACCTTTAAGTCTTTCTAAGTTATTACATACCTTATCCATTGAACAAATTATTTTTAATTCATAAAGTTATTAATTCCTTAATATTATAGATCCATCATCAACACCAAGATTTCAGCATTTCAGCATGCTAGAGATAACGCCTGGAGATTGTCCTACATGTTTTTACCATGAATCATCCTGAAGGTGCTTCTGTGTTCTAAGCCAGTAATTTCAGACACAAAGCTACCATACCTGTCAGTTATTTTAAATGAAGACTGAAAAAAAATCTCTACTTTCTTAAAGTATGCTGAAAGAAAGAAATACAGCAGGAATGCAAGAACATTCACAACAAGGACCAATACTGAACTTCATTATTCTCAGTTCCTTGATCTGTAGCACTTACTGAACGTGTGGCAGCATTCTCCTGTAGAGCTGAAATACCTAGCCATGTGGAGACAGCTGTATTGAAAATACGACATTAGGCTGATTTTTCACCTCAAAGCTTTGGTTTCTTGAGTTTTTACCAATGAAAGTAGCAGCTGGGTTCTATTAAATCTCTGGGGTTTATAATTTAATTTCACATGAACCCAACAACAGAAGAAAGAGTTTCAAAAGCAACTTTTGTGGAAGGCTGTACAGTGAATATAACTCCAGAAATACTCAGCGCATGCTATAATATATAAACAAATGAAAAAAAAATTCAAGCATTTTAGATTCATTTTTTACTCCATTGTTTTGTTTGGCTTGCCACAAAATCATATATAAAGAAGAAAATAGTTATCTTGAAACACTTGTAGGAACTTCTTCCTTTCATGAAATAAGCCTGTCATGAAACTAAAATGTCATCTGTCATAGCAAACAAACTGTCACTCCCTTCTGGCAAATGGCTCAGTCTTCTGTCTGCTTGTCTGCCCACCTGATGGGATTGCAGGATATTGTTACAATGATGGGCCATTCGTATTCAAAAGCTTGCCTCTAAGGGTCCTCCTCCAATATACACTCAAAACATTCACTGCTCCCCATATGACAAATCAGATTCCTAATGATAAATACTCCAACTGAGTGTTTTCTGGATGCTGTTCTGAACAGTGTAATGTGAAGCTTATTGGCACTCCAGTTTTACGTGCTGGAAGCTGGAGCTCTTAGCAGAATGCGTGTGATACTGGAAGAATCTTGTCAGCCAAGTTTGGCCATGAAACAAAGATGCAGAATATACTTCACATGTAACTCCTTCAACTCTTAATCCTTCAAAGAAGTGATCTTCACAGTAGCTTAGAGACAGGCTTTCAAACATACATATTTGCCTGAAAGTGTTTCAGGTTTTGCTTATGTATAACATCCAAGGAGAGGGGAACATGACGTGTTAACTATTTGTAGGAAGGTTTGGACTATAGCATTTTTAAAATAAATAAAGTGCCCACAACATTTTCAAAAAATTCAGTTTCCCACTAAATCTTTTCGAACACACATGCGGATATCCCCATGAAGGATTCCTCCGTGGGAGCCAAAGTGGGTGTTACAGAAAATACGTGGTGTCTCTGGTTTTTATGGCTATGTTCAAAGTAGTTTTGATAAAACTGTTTATGGTTCTTTGTTTTTTAAAAAATACAGATCAAAAGTGATCTGTTAAACTCAGTCTACTTTAATCATAAGAAACTATGCTACACGCTTAAATTCCCAGTCTTTAATCCTCAATTCCACGTGCAGCATCCATGTGCAATCTCTCCATCTGCAATTCTGAGGCATAATCCCATACAAGTACAGCATTAGGTTCCATGGTAAACCTGCCAGAGGAGGGCAAAAAGGATTAGGCTGCTGCAGTTTAAAAAAGATTCGGCAAATGTGTAACTTTAAAGCATGCCAGGTTTTGACATGACTAGTTACTTGCAATCTGAACGTATTACTCATCTAAGTATTCATTACCTACTAAGGAAAAAAAAAAAAAAGAGAATCCCACAGGAGTAGCCTGAATTTTGCAGTATGGTCATTTGTAAGTAAATTTGCAAAGCTGTGCACAGGGAGCTGAGGATAAACCCCATTAGTGAATAAATGGATTTGCACATTTTATAATTGCATACAGCTTGGAATATGTACCTTTTAGTGTCTTAGCCTGAAGATCCAATGGCTGCTTTAGAGCTGCGGTCTGCTAGTACCTGGAAAAGGTACTAAATATCCCCATTGCCTGTAGAATATGGTCCAACATTTACAGGAAAATTATGTATATGGTACAAAATCCCATATCTGAGAATATGTCGAATTTTTTTAGCCAAAAAACATGTAGAAGATACCACTGAGGCACAAAATAATGTTAAAGGAGGATAAAGCTAAGGATGCCTTAAAATCCTAGCAGAAGACATGTTACTGGAGGAAAAAACAATGAAGTTCCCCCATTTTTCAGATATTTCTGTATTCTCAAAAGACTTTTTTTTCATCACCTATTTTCCCCCCTTTCCGTTTCTTTTACTTCTTGCCTTTGTAATTTTAATCCTATTATCTGTTCATTCTCTCAGTATCATTTCCCATTTCTCTCCTCCATGAATATGCATTTTTGCTTTCCTATAGTTTCTCTCTGCAGTGTCAGGACTATGTCTTAGAGTTTCACTGAAGAAGTTTTCACAATCAGTTGTTCATCTTTTACGAACTTTTTTTCCATTATTCTTTTCCAAAGCTTTGCTCTGCCAAAAGTCTTCATTTCTCTTTCCTCCATGGGACACCTATGAGTATTTTTAGAGTATGTCATCATTCCTCTACCCAAGATCTAGCTCTCTGCATATTACAACTAAAACAATGATATTATTTTGCATTAGCTCTCTTTTTCTCATGTTACCATCATGATTTTTCTGCTTTGTTGAACAAGCCCATCTCTTGCCTCATCCAATGCCATCCACTCACCGGATGCATTGTAATGGCCTTTTATGTCAGTGGTCCTACTTTCAAGTTAATGTAATTCCTTTATTTTCCCTCCCTAATGTCACTACTAGTTCCCTCTTTCATCCTCAGCCTCTCTTTAACACTATTGCCCACATTCCAGCCCTTTCTCTCAATTATCCCTCCTCTGCCTCAAGCGTCTGCCCTCTACCCCTCTTCAGAACAGTGATATTTCTTCAGCCTCTCTGTTTCTCCTTCTCTCCCTCTCATTCAATCCTCTGCAAGCTAGTTTTTAGCTCTCCTCACCAGTGAAATGACTCTCACTAATGACATTTTACAGAGCTACAGTAAATAATTTAAGGGCAATGTTAATAATGCACAGGAAAGGAGAAGAGGAATTAAGAGATACAGGAAAAGAGAAGTTTTCAGCAGAGAACCACAACAAGATTGAGAGATACAAATACATTTTTCCTTATTATCTGTTCTCCAGAGAAAAAGACTCATATTCCAAGAGTGATATATAAAGGGAAGCGAGATGAAGTCTGATGCTCAATAAATGAAGGACTAAGAAGTGGGAAGAGGTTCATAAAAGGGATCAGGATAAAGTTACAGAGGAAGATTCTCAACAAAACCAAGTGGGCTTTTCTTTACTAGAGGTTGAAAAGAATGAAGAGTGACTAGCAGCCTCAAGAAGAGGTTATGGTCTCATAGTATTTAGGGTTAGTCAGGCAGCCAGAGATCATTATGCACTTTGAGTGCTTCCTATTTTTTAAGTCAATACTTCTCTCAGATACCACACACACTTGAATTGACAGCAAAAGTAATCTGTTGTTTCATCAACACAAATTGAAGCAGCTTGATATAAAATGCAATGTTTCCAGTAGTTATTCAAGTATCTGCTCGGATTCTGCTTCTGAGAGGGGCTGATGAAATACAAAGTGGGTACAGACTGTTTTCTACAGCACAGGGCCCATAAAGAAGAACTGCCCACGTACTTCCAACATTTTCTATGGAAAAACCTACTTTTCTGGGAGGAAACTGAAGAGATTTTCCATGAGAAAAAAATGGAAACCACTGCTCTGGAAGTAAAAGTGAAGTTTATAAGAGCCTCCCACAAGAACTCCTGGGCCTGAACCAAGTTGCCTGCTCCTGAAAACAGGAAAGGCAAAAAGGTTGAGTGAACTGATTCAGTCTTTCACCATCAACAAGGCTGGAAAATTCGTGCCAATATCCATCTACCTACTGACTAGAGTTTTCCAGGTGGCCAGCCAGAAATTCAAGCAGGTTGTTTCTCCTAGAATAATAATTTTCCCTAAAATCCCTTTCCACTAAAAATTTAGATCTGACTTTCTGGCGAAGGGCTGGTATTAATTGCCCTCGTCCTTTTTTTAAAAAAAAGAGAGGTAATCTTTCCACTTTTCAGCCTTCTAGAGATAGCAGCATTTCTTTTCCAGTAGAGCAAGCGGGTTAAAAAAAAGCAGGATGCTTATCAAACATTTAGTTTAAATTGCCTCCAAATAAAACAGGAACAAGAATCCTTCCCAACCTCAGCAAACGAAAGCCAGTGAAAATCAGTATCCTTGCTGTTAGCTACAAATAAAATATATATGCAGCAGTAGCATGATTTGCCATACTTCCTGAAGTAGTTGTCCCTTTTTTCCCCATGTACACATGAGGAAAACTAAAAATACTAAATATCTGTAACAAGTGTTCTTGGTGTAGAAATTTTTGGTTCAAATTAACGCCTTTTCCCTCTCTCCCCCATTACCCAAGGTATTGATCATACTGTGTCACATGTGAACTCGTCATGTTACATGAAATTACTTAGTCCCTTGATGTGTCAGCTGGCTAGCTTGGAAAATAAGCTTTGTCTCAGATACTTCAACTTACTTAACCAAGTTGCATAAAACCCAAATATTTGAAATGGTTTTGTGAGGTGGAGGGAATGGTAAGGAAGTGCTTGCTAGTATTTACAAAATGTTGAATGTTGTTTTTCCTGCTGAAGTGCCTTGTGAATGGGCAGTCTGCAGGAATTTCATTACACAAGAAGAGTTTTAATTCTGAAGTTTTTGACCAATTGCAGTTTTAATGTTTCTCTATAACCATATAGGTTATATAGATCCATTTCTTACAAATATATTCTATCAGGTTAACTACATTAAAGTAAAAACCAAATCATTTAACTTTGTACACTTAGGAGCTCTTATTTTACTTTAAATCAAGTTCACTTCAGTTAAGGGTTGAATTGGTATTACCTAAACCAAATCCAGTTTAAACCAATCTGAGAACATCTATACAGACACACACAATGATCAGTTAGGAACTAAGTATTGATGAAAATAAGAATGTAGAAAAACCCTAGCACACCTATAGCACAAATTAGCTAATGGAAGTCAAGAACACTCTTCTTGTCTGAAGAAGCTATGCTCTGAACTGCATTAAACTCATGCAATTATTTTTTAGGATATACACGAAGTGATAAGGGCCCTGAAATCCTTTGTCTATAGCTTTGCTCTATAAAGAGTCGGAATCACCACTACCTTTATTCTTCCATTACTTCTTGCTTCTGGGATAGGGAACAGCTCAGGTCACACACAGTTTTTCTTACTGTTGTCTGCTCTCAGCTTACTTGGTATTTATCTAGGTGCTGGGTAGCCTGTCTCCCATAACTTATATTTGTAAGTGAAAGGACCCTATACTGACTAAAAAACTTTGGGAAGTCCTGTCCTCTCTATCAACAGAACTAGGAGCCAAATTCAGTAAGCCTGCCTGGAGGTGATCTACAATTCCTTGTCTCATTATTAAAGAAATCAGAGAGATGTCTTAACCACAGCATATAGGCTCTAAAAACTGCAGTCACTGATCAGGGAAACTGGATGGCAGTACTGCAGATAGTCTTATATTTCTGTTTATCTGAAAATTTAACATTTTGTTCTGGAAGCAAAACTTCTTATCACCTGTGGTGTAGTTTTTGTTGAAGCTTGAACATGAAGTCTTTTTCAGATAAATCTTCTCTGAGTAAGCGTATGCCTTCAACACAGCACAAACTATGCTCCTAACCAAGGCTGTCTGACTGAAATTACCAAAATCATCTAAACCACGTCAGCCAGCAGTGCAGACAGCATAACTCAGCTTATTCCACCATGTTAAACCTTATCACAGGGAAACAAACAATGAGTTTTAATCTGGACTACTAACTCAAGTTTTTTTCTTCTTCACTCCTCTACTAACCTGATCCAAGTTAGGGGCAATTTTTTTTTCTTTTACTTTCAGCAAGGCAGTCAGCACTAATGCAGCCACAGCACCTGGGAGCTTCTGTGTCATTATGCAGCACCCCTGTCTCCCACATCACAGCTACATGCTGCACTAGATTAACAGGATCTACAGTTCTTTAACATTTCCACAAACCCACTAAAGGAAAAGTAAAAACATCAGTTTTAATCCCCTGAGAAATATTTTATTGCAATCTGTTCCCAGGTGGGGTTCTGAGCTACCATTGAGGAATAAATACTAACTAGCTTTGACTTTTGCCCACACCATATTATTAATGTAAATTAATGTACTTAACTTACTCTTTTCTGACAAGGTGTCTTGTGGAAGAATTTTTTAAAACAGTTATACAATAATCTTGATTATTTGAAAAGTTTCTATGCATACAGTTCTTAAACACTCTTCATTTTAGGAAGTCAGTTATGAGACGGGTAAATAATAAATAATATTTTTCCAAGTTTATAAACATTTTCAGCTTCTATTGTCATTTCATGTGACGGTTGAAACCATCATCTTCTTTGCTGGTGCATCGCTCTCTAAGACAGCAACAGAGAGAGAGGAGATTTCTTAGACCCGGTTTGTCTGATGCAAAATACTGAATATCTCATTGAGCTGAGAAGTTTTTCCTTTCAGCACTACAATGTAATTAGCGTATCCTTTTGCAGCAAGTGTTGCTCCTGCAGTTTTGCAGATAGCCTCCTAGCCTCTGAGAAATGTGTCACGGAAACCAAGCCTGAATTTTCAAAAGGCTGAATTTGACTTAACTTCCAGAGAAACGCACATGCTAGAGAAAGCAGGAGAAAATTATTTTCTGAACTCTACTTTTGTTCCCTCGCAGCATAGCAATTGAGTCAAAACTTACCTCCAACACGCTAACCTTCAATGAAGCAGCTCTCTTCAGAAAATATTCAGCAGACCCATGTTGTCTGATACATCTTTTGTTAGAAGTATAGTCAACTTACCATCGTGTCACTTCAGTGGAAGAAATCTGAATTCTCCTAACAGAAACCACTACTTTATTCTAAACTTCATCCATCTGCCAAGATAACACAAGTCCTTAGCTACTGTGTGAACCTGCATAGCACAACCAAGACAACTTCACTTGGAGCCAAATATTTCAATCAAAACTTCCCTAGCACATGTCTAAAGCAGCCAGAGTGCAGCAAACTGAACTGTCATGGGATATCTCGCTTTTTGTGAGGAGAATTAATGAGCAGAATTGGAAAGTCATGAAGGTCAGAAGGGACCTCTGCTGGATTAATGACCTAACAAGACAGACAAAGACCACACTGCTCTGCGGCTAATGCTGAATCTGAACACTAGCTAGGGGCAGTCCCACCATTCCCCTAAGCTGCAGACCTGAACACATTAATGAGAGAAGCAACACATACAACAAAAGTTCGAAAACCCACCCCCTGGAGCAGAACAGGGACACAAAGGCAGAGTATGCCACAGTCACTGGGTTGCTAAGAGCATGTCCCCCACGGCCCTCCAGAAAACAAAAAGTGTGCCTGGTGTGCAGGAGCAGTGGGAGAATTTGGCGCAGGGGCGGGGGGGGGCGGGGAACAGCAGCGTGCTGCCTCCAGCCTGGGATAGCCACTGAATCACATCTAGGCAAAAAATCCTCATAAAAAGCACAGACACTCTTACGACCTCACTAGTTTCCTTATTAATACACTAAGCATTCAGGATTTTTTTTTGTTTATTATTTTCTAAGGTTTTGGTGTGAATTCATTAATTAACCCAGTAAATTTGCTAATGAATATTTTAATAGTGTTAATATGCTGCATATGCAAATTGAGTCTACAGAGTGTCACCTGGAGAAGAACTACATGAAGGTTTGATTGATTTGTGATGCAAGTTTTGTTTTGCCACTCTTTACCTTCCTCTAGATCAGGCAGGTGGCTTTCCGGTAATAATCACGTCCTTAGCCCAAGTCATCATGGAGAACGATTTCACATGGGCAGAGAAGGTTAAACATTTTTAAAATGCAAACAAAATGAATTTTTAAAAGCCTCAAAATACCTTTGGATTCAGAAAGCCCTTTACAATCCATGGGCAGTTCTCTTTAAGAAAAGATGCTCTTAAGTTATGCAGAATTCTCATTTGTCAGTTCAGAGATTTCTCTGTCTCCTCTGCCACATAGTCTGTATAATTTAAGGTGACTCACTGTACAGGAAAGTTCACCTTCCATTAAAATGTTTTCTTTAGTAAGCACTCTCCTGGAAGTGCTGTAGTGTAAACATGAGTGGCTACGAATACGAACATTTATTAAATAGTGCTGATGAATTTTTCAATACCTAAGGGAGAGCAATTCACAGCTCAATCATTCAGGCCATTTTAAGTGCTGCACAGGACAATTCCACTACATCTTCCATTAATATTTAATTGCCCATTTTATTCTGTTTACCTTTTTGGTTAATATATAATTTAAAACCCTTCTACTAAAAAGGAGGGGGAAAAAAGACAACAACTGTTAGCCTGCTTTTAACAAATCTCTGGTGAGAGCTTTTCCTTCATTTAAAATTCATTGCAAAGAATTTTTATTTAATATCAGTAACACAAACCCCAGGTATTAAAGCAAAACTTGGAAGCAACTGTTGCATAACAATCCTGACATTGACTTAGATTTGACTGACATCGGTTTCTGACTCGCAGCCTTTGACAAAGCACCCCAGCAGCCTGGGATGATGCCACATACCGTGACCACTGGAAGGAAGTACAAAAAACCCCAGTGTGAAAAAACTAGTCCTGTTGCACAAAGGTTATTCCTCGGGAAGTAATATTCTTCACGGTTTTGGTGGAAAAGGAAAAGGAATTGCAAAATATAATGAAAACACTTTGTTTGCATTTACAAAAATGGGGAATGTTTACAGCTGGATATATTACACCGTGGTGTTTAGGAGAAAAACTGCTCAATTACTAGGCCTGAAAAACATTTGCGTACTGTAAACTGCATATGAAAGCTACAATCATGTAAGAGTGTTACACTTGTTCTTCATTGCCATTCATTGGGATATCACAGCTTATCACCATCAGGAATCTCGTAGAGAATGATTGATCTATTAATAGCAGTAATAAAGCTGCTTTTGAATTCAGAACAAAATTAATAGCAGAGGTACTTAGGCTTCGGTTATTATTTTGGGAATAACATACAAGCTCAGTTGGGCTTAAATATTTGCATAAGTGTGGTTCTTCTGAACTATTGAGAGGCTGTATATTTGATCTTGCACTTTCCATAGTCTTTAATATATAAAACAGGTTAGGAGTTTACAGCCTAAGTTACTCTGTCACTTTTACACCTCCTGCCCTAAGATAAGATCTGTGGTTTGTGAAACTCTAGACACACTTCAACAGCTGCCTCGTGTGCTCCTTTGGATTTGCACAAGGAACATTGCATAAGCACAGAACAGCTCTGAGAAATAAAGAAATCTTATTGCTTACCAGATTCACAGTACTTTTGTAGTCTCCATTCATTTAGCAAGTAGATTATTTAAAATTATCCTATATATATCTTCTTATATGTGTAAGATATATGTATAAGATGGATAGATAGAAGTAGATACACAGAGATAAATGCATATGTATATACACAGAATAGTGCGTATATATACACAAACACACATATACATACATATACATACACATACATACATATACATGTATTTGATAATACACAATATTTCTTCAAAACAGAGAGCTACCCTTCAAAGGAACTTACTTTCATGGTTTTACAGGAATAGTGAAACCTAGATATTACTGTACATGCTCTGAGTTTCACTTAGCTTAGTCTTTCAAAACCTGGTTACCAGGGAAAGGCCAGCAAGGATATTATGTGTTCTGTCCTTGCAGAAAGTTATTTGTGTTCTTTTCAGCTAAGATATGTCAGGTCATCTCACAGCCAATGCTTACCAAATGTCTGTTCAATACGGAACAGAATGTGAGAAAAGATAAAGACATGGGTCATGCCCATGCCCATGTCTGCATTTTCTACTGAGGTAATAAAATGAACATGATTAATATATTTTCATGTATATAAATTCCACCTGTACCTAAGTCAAATTAGGGGCAGAGGATGCATGCAATAAAAGATCAGAGGTAGAATCCTGACCTATTCAAATGTTGAGAAGTTTCTGAAAAATACAGAAATAATTAATCAGAAGAATTAAATTCCTTAGCTTTTTTGGCTTACTTCCTTCTTTTCATTTTCTTTTCCAACCACTCAGGGCACACCTACATAGCATAATACTATGTCATGGAAGTAGAACTAGATGAGGTACTAGAAAGCTGGTGCATTAAGCAAGCATTTTGTCTGGGTCAAATAGGCCTTGCTTTTCAGAATTAAGTATAGAAGACTAGCATATTCATATTCACAAGATCAGTGCTTAACTTATTCAACACCCTGACGAAAATGAGAAAGTGTGAGCATACTATACAAAGTTAGCGTAAGTTCAGCTACTATATTTTTTCAAAAAAATGAAAGGAGAAACAAAAAGGATGAACAGAGTAAAACGGCAGATCTACAGTCTTCAAAGAGGAGACATGTCTAGTAAAACACATAAAACTGGAAAATGTTTGGATATGCTTCTAGGACATGTTCATCAACCTTGGGAACAGACTAGGCGTACTCAATGGCATTATCTGTGACTTTGCTTCTTAGAGTTAAAATCTCAAGGTAACAGTGTAAGGCTGCCTCTTCACAAGTGAACTAGCTGAGAATAATTAGCATTTCAGTCTGCAGTAATACCTCAGCAAGAACAACATTGGCAGGAAGTCTCCATGTTTAATCACCAATTCAGGAACAAGCAGTCAATACGATCATGGGAAGATCACTCTGTATTTGACTTTATCATTGTCTAGAAAACTAACCCAAGTCTGGCTGAAGTTTGAAGGAAAAATATCTTCATTAAAAGCAAAACAAGTCACACACCACACACCCCCCCTGCCTTTCTCTGGTCTTAACAAGAGATATTTTGAATCTTCAGGACTTCCATACAGCAAAGCTTCAAGCAGCTACAAGGTCAGGAAACACTAATTTCCCATTAACAATCCCAGCCATGAGGATGTGTTTCCTCCTCTGCATCATCAGTGCACTGTGACATGATTGCTAAGGGCCTCTCTCCACTGCTGCTATTTCCTATGACCTCCTGGAAAACAGTATGTCAATATGCAGTGTCTACCTCTACTCCAGCTCTTTGGACTGTTTTGAGCTTCTTGCACAGAGTAAGTGCCAACTACTTATGGTCTCATTTCCCCCATCAGCTAACATAAATCACTAGTGTTCTGCAACACGAAGGGCAAGCAGCTTGAGATACACCATGTCTGAACTCATGAAAGTAAAACTTAAGCTATACACTCACCTGATGAAATAAAATGTGGTTTTATTAGTAGCTTTGTTATAGACTGCAAATATACAAGACCTTTTTTTGTTTTGGGTTTTGTTTTTTGTGCCAAATCTAGTTGCCTGCCCTACACAGTAAATAACTAGATCTTACTATTTTATTTACATTTAGCCAGAGGGTAAAATGGATTTACCAGTTACAATCTACTCACAGAGATGAGAGTAACCTGTATTATTTGAGAAAGGCTAGTAATCTTCATCCAATAATCAGAGATGGTGTTTGCACATTAAAATTCATTTTCAGCCAAGAGCCAGTGAGTTCACAGAAGCTACTCTACTTGGTCACCCAAGAAGCAGAATCTTTCTTGTTTGGTTTATGGATGTTTTTCTAGGTTTGTCTGAACAACAGTTAGGCACTGCATGTTTTAGGTCTTCCTGCTGTCTAGGACTATCTACAAACTGAAGCAAAGAGAAATAGGGAAAAATTCATACTTTTGGTCTGGTGTTTCTCCATTTGTGGTTTATCAAATGATCAAAAAATTTTTGTCTGTTGTTTTCTGATTTTTTTGTTTGTTTTCTTTATTACACTGTAAATTGCTAAACATGGAGATGTTTAGAAGCTGTTTCCAATCACTGTCTGAATTTCACATTCCCTCACACTTCCTCTCTAGATTTCGCATGTCACTAGTTATATAGTCTATTCACATCATTCTCCTGTTAAATACATTAAAATTCTACTTTCTTACTTCTCGAAAGCTGACCTCAAATGGGATGTATCATTGCTTTTTTAATATCTGTAAAGTCAGCTGCAAGTATTTTTTAATGTCCCTGATATTTTCAGTCTGTTGTCTCTAATTTCCCTGTCATTAGCAGACATGTGACTATCAAACCTCACAGTTTTACTGGTAGATATTCTGTACCAGTAAAACCTTTTACTTTCAGGATTGATACTCTGCTTCATTCAGCACTCATTACATAAGCACAAGCTCTTAATTTTTATCACATGCTTGTAACTTTATAGAATTTCTCTAGTCACTTCCATGGATTAAATGGAAACTACTAGCCTAGATTTTAAGCACTGCGCTAGAGGTTTAGTATACTAGAAGGTCATTTGGGTCAATTCTGCTATGTAGTGTAACCTCAGCTGTTAAAACACTTTTTGACACTTGGTGTTGTGTTCCTAAGCAAACCACATCCATATTTTTTTTCTGACCGTTTTTGTCTCCCAAAAGGGTGAGTACGCTGGCTGCATGCCATCCTTCAGAAAATCAACTCACTCTAACATGTTCGGGTACCCTTGTCCTGCACTGCCTGAAGATGACAAGCAGTAGAGTGAATAACGACAGAGTTGGGCTCCTCTGAGGAAAGGGGTACCTTTACATTTCCTTTTCAGGGTACACAGCATACAGGAATTGTAGACAACACTGTTAGTTAGAAAGTAATCACACCACACCCCTTACCTCATCCTCAGCAGTCATACAGGACCAGTCTTACTGATGCTCATAGGAATCAATACATTAGTCCTACAGCAGGTAAAATCTACTTTGACTTTGTCAGACCCAGACAGCAATTCTGACGCTGCCAGGCTGGGTGTTTAGAGAGCTCTATCTACTAACGCTGCGCCTTCTGGTCCGTTTTGGCCTAAGGATAAGTAGGATGCTACATTCATTGCACACATAATAGTAATGGTATAATTCAGAAAATAATCAAACATTTGAAATGGATCAGTCACAAATGTCAGCAGAAGCCTGGATCTGCAAACCTTTTGTTGCAGGCATTTGTGACACCACCAATTAAATGTAAAAGAGAAAAGTTACTTTCAAATATCGCTACAAATGGGCCCTGTACTTCAACAGTTGACTCATCTTATGCAAATACATTACCTCCTTGAAACACAGTATGTCCATGTTTATCCTCTGCCTTTGTGACAGGATCACACCGGGAAGTCGAATGTAATCAGCAATTAGCAGTGAAGCTTCCAAAGTCCCTTCATATGAGTGGAGAGCTCTGCAAGAGTCAGTAATTGAGATTCATATTCTTTGTTCCTATATATGTGCCTATGCACATCTTTATAGATGTTCCTACACATAACCTTCATGATAAGCAACAGTTTTGAATGCATTTGTGGAAGAGGTTGATCAAGATCATCTTTCCAGTAGACCTTTCTGGAGAGGCTGCATGCATGCCGCAGACATACTTCATAAACTACAGGCAGCCAATAGATAGGGAAATACAAAGATGTACCATGCGTACTGCCACTGAAGCACATACTAAAAACCATTACTGAATCAGAGGAAGTAATATGGCACTCAGCACTATCCACGCAATAATATTTTATTTCTCTTATAAATAGTCTAGTTTCTTCACACACAGACTTCACATAAACTCTGAAAAATTTAGAAGTATACAGAAGAGGACAGTTTACCACATCACTTTTGAACTAGATCGGGACACAGTCATGCAAGAGCACTGAGATGTCAGTACAGAGTAATTCAGAAAAAGCCTTAATTTTTTTTTTCAAACAGTGCAAAAACACTCTTTGCCATCAAAATAGAGTTGGCAATTCTCAAGTAGAAATGAATTTCCAAGCCAGAATTTGAGGGAAATAAAAGGAAAAGAGTTAAAGGAAAACAAAAGGAAAAAGTGTTTCCTTTAGAGAGTTACAGGAAGAAAACTTAAAAAATAATCTGTTCACTAAGTAAATGAAAATAAGAAGTATTTGATGCCCTCAATAAAAGTGGTGCTTGGCCTGGCTTCACTTCAGGGTATGTTTGCTATTTAAACTTGGACTTTTTCATTGTGAAAAGTGTTTTCTGTCAAGGAGGATTCTACTACATTTTTAAATATCACTGAACAGCTTATGAAGCTTTCTTTGCCACTGTAAATGTTCAGCATTTATAGGCAAGAGGGGAGGAGGGTGAGTTTTAGTTTTAAATTATGTTAATCTAAAATATTGGATTGTCCAGACAGATACTCTTCAGAACAGTTTCCTCCTTACCATAACCATAACTACTGCTAAGAGGATCAACAGAGGAATTTGTGTATTTTCCCTTAGAGCTGCACTGATATGAGGAAAAACTATAAGACAGGTCCTGTCTCTGCCATATCCAGAGCCCTGTCTTCATATGAAAATTACACACACCTGTTAGTTAGATACTTTTCATGCTAATGCTGTAATGACCCTGTATTAAAAATTAGGACTCTCTTCCTTATGTGAGTTTAGATGTAGCCTTTGAAAAAGACTAGAATGTAATGTATATGAATCTAGGATTACCCACCAGCTTGTGGTTTAATTTTTAAAGTAAATTTCTTTACCTATGCTAAGTATCCATCATATTCTACTGTATATATTGTTACAGGACATCTTGAAAAACAAGTGTTAAAAGCAAGTAAGAAGAATTAGAAGAATGTAAAGAAGATGCTTCATATGCACCTGGCACTTAGACATATTAGAGATAAAGACTGTCTTCACTAAGTCTCTGCTAACAAGCAAGAACGATTAACACAAAGACAAATCTTAGGAAAATAGAATGGACTGCCAAAATAGTGCCCTAGCGTTAACTTGTCTCATTATAATCTCATTATAATGTTAAAGAACACACCTCCTAGCTAGAAAAGCCCCCAACCCAGTTAAGCCCCCTACTCTCTGAGCATGCGTGGTGAATTAAAAGAGAACTATAACTTTAAGGTCAAGTAAGAAAAGTATTAACCAATTGTTAATTAAGGGGTAGAACCAATAACCAATTCTTTGTTAACTGTTTTAAATACCTGTCAAGATTTTAAGCCGGTGTGTAAGCTTTGAGGAGAAATCCCCTTGCACCCAGCGCCGCAATAAACGTGCCTGCTTTATGACTCTTTGTGAGTTGTGAAGTTTGTTTCTGCGTGTCAGTATGATCAGTGATGCAAATACATTAAAATGATCTCACATACATTTCCAAAAAGAGGGAAAAAAGTACTTAACAATTCAGATATTTTAACTTGATCATTTTCTCATCTAACTTGTATTTATGCAGTTATATCAGTCCATTCATTCAACACATGAATATATACACATATGCTACATATATCGACTGATGACGCTATGTATTTCCAACACATACGAAAAATGATTCTTTGCATAGTCTTGAAATAATCCTTGGAAATAAAATAAGTTACTCTGTACTGAATATTTTCTTGAACTGAATTAGAAATTCCCCGATGCATCTTCTTGCACTAATTAGGAATAAAGATGCATTTTTACAGATAATACCAAACAGTCCACTGTAGACCAGATGTAAGTATTGAGCTGCAAAAAGCAGTACACAGCGCTTATGATATTTGGCATAATGTCTCATAGCAACACTAATTGAGTTAGTTTCTTTTATCCTAGATGTGGGATAAAATGTAATTAACACCATGGATACTCTTCCTCTTCATCTGAGAGTAGGTTAGGGCAGTAAAATACACCACGTGTGTCTCATCCAAACTACATTATGGAGAAAATGGGATACAATTAGAACAGATATTTATCATATCCAAATGAGTTTATGAGAAAAAAAATGGGCTTTCCTACTTTTAAATCTATGTATTCTTTTTAGTATAAATCTGCTTGTTTGGCAGGATATGTGATTTCCTACTCTAAGGCTCATGTTTCATAGCTCATCTTTGATAGTGAGCAGAAGCCATACTACATTCTTCTGTACTTAAACAACATGCACAAGAGGCATATCACCAAAACTTATAGGATAATGAAACAATGCCTTCTTTTAGCTATCTGTTTCCTCACATCACTTCCTTTAATCATTGTTACAACCCGGTTTCAGGGCTTCGTAAGAAATAATATTAGGTAACATTAATAACAGCATTTAATCAGATGATTTAAGATTCAGTTTGGAGTTAGATTTCAATTAGCTTAAAACAAGTGGAGATATGCATGTGTCAGGAAGAAGGGTGGGAGCAAATGCAGAGTACATTATTTATTTTGCTTTGCTTGATTGGCTACTAAGGGAGAGGAAGGTGTGCCTCCCCAGTTTTGTTATACACAGCCTTTGCTTTTCCTCCTGACTTCCCCCCTCCCCAACCCCCTGACAGACGGGAAAGTTACAGCCAATGTTAATTTAGATAACATCTGAAGCCTTGCCTGACAAGGTAAATTCAAATTATGAAGCAATCCCTTCACATAGAAAGACCTTGTTAGTTAGATTAGTGGTGGATTGGCTCTGTGTGACAGCTTGTTTGCTAAAGGTGAGCTATCTGCATTTCCAGTGCAGGCAAACCATATCATCATTTAAAGAAAAAATAAAGATGTCATTTCTCTTATTTGTCACGGACTTCATGTAATATTCCTTCTCAGTTTTCTTCATTGTTGACTTCTTAGGGAAATAGCAGCTACTGTGTACCTTTGAGTGAGACACCTAATTTTGTTATGGATGAACATAGTGTTGTGACAAAACAGTGGCACAGCTGTCATAACAGCTGTCACACATTAATCATGACAGTGACAAATAGCATAATTACTTTATCTGGAATGTCTAGCATGCACACTCAGTATGCACCACTGCAGCATAAGCATATCAAGCATGGTTTAATTAAAAGACATCAATACAGGTTAGTTAGACATGGTCTTGGAGACACTGATACAAAATGAAAATAAAATTACTTATCAGTTCCTTTTTAGGGACACTCAAAGACCAATTACTTAGTTGACAAGGTAATTTGAATCTCTTTTCCTAATCAGTCCCTTTGATGCCAGTTCTGCATGGTGAATTAAGCTACTGGCATGCATGTGTTTCTGACCCAAAACCTCAGCTATGTACCGTGTTCAACAGTTATCCTTTCTTCCAAGATGGCTTAAATGTTCACATCTGTCCCACATCCTTTGACTGCACAAAATGTAGCAAAATAACAAGCTTCATTGTGTGGTGCTCGGTAGAATTTTTCTTTCCCACAGAATATCCAATGGAGATAGATAGAATAGCGAAGCTTGTGTCACAACGTGTGCTTTGGATTCTGCAATTGCACCTGCCAAGGCCTAGGTATTATGTAGCAAGAGCCCATTATAAAGATAACTACCATTGAAAAAAGCAAATCCAGCTCAGGCTCTAATTTCAAACAACCCAAAACATTAAGAGGTAAGTTTAAAGTGTCTTTACTTTAACATCACTCTCGGGGTCCACATGTGTATGCAGGTTTGTAGCTGTTTTGTTTAGGCTTTCCTGAAGATAAAATGCACCCACAAAATACTGTTGCCAAGGCTCACTTTGCATGGCAAATTCCACTGGTAATTACCAAGTCATAGTATTTTTACTTTTTGCTCCAGATTTGTTAAGCTCTGCAACTCATTGAATTCACTTATTGAATTTCTAGGGGCAGTTCATGAATTGTACTGAAGCCGACTCAATGAAATATTAATGAATCAATTTCCATAGACATGGATTCATTATCTCACTGGATGGCATCAGAAAACACAGTCCTGCAGGCAGTATCCTTCCGCCTGCCTGCCAGAGGATTTCATTTTATTATTCATTTTTGAAAGCCCACACTCAGATTTCTTGATAAGTTTACACTGGTAGCTTTTCAATCTCTTGCTCCAAGACAAAATTAAGGGGGAAACATTGTAATGTTATTTAGCTGAGCCTCAGTAATCCATCAAATGTGATTTCCTATTAACCAGCAAAGCAAGATTGTCAGTGATATAGACCACAGGAAGCAAAGAAAGATTTTTCAAACACAAAAAATTCTTTCAAAATATGAAAGCATTTTCTTTTTCATGAAGAGCTATAAAGGGAAAAATGGCAAAATATTTTAGTAATTGGTTTCTGGAGGTAGAAAATTTACATTAATACATTAATGAACACAGGATATAGTGACTGCATTTAAGATTTTTACACTTCTGCAGAGAAGCTATGTGGAACTATAGTTTCCAGAAATGCCCATAACATCTTGAAACCATTTCGGCCATCTATAATTTTAAGACACCCCTTGGTTACTCTGTGATGGCTTGTATAACTACTCATCTGTTCTTTAATAAGCACACATCTACCAAATGAACTGGTTGCACCTGATTCTTCTCTCATATGCTTCAGGTTTGTAACTGAATTCATTGCACTGACTTCATCCAGGTTAACCATGGAGGAAAGACAAATGGCTCATCTCCTTTGGCATCCCGTATTGGTGGACCAGCACATGAGGTTCTGCCAGGCTTATACAGCAGAAACCTCATCATCAGGATAAACTGCTTTCATTAGTTTGGAAGAAGAAGCTGGAATAAGTAATTCCAAAACTCTTCCTCGCTTGCCTAATGTAAGAGAGTTAACGAGGTAAGTCTTCACTCTTCCTCTATTCCTGTTCATCAGATACCTCACAGAGGTACTCTCTTTCCCTAACAATGGGAACCAGCAGGATTTTGGTGTGAAAATTAACAGTTGTCAATTGTATTTATCTCTCTGACTAAGAGGTTTATTATTTATCTTCCCTGTTGCAGTGCCCATGTGGCAGCACTGATATTGAGCAGCTGGACAGATTGCACCCTGGAGCCACATCTGCAGCTATATAGATCAAGACCACTTTCATTGCCTCAGTGCTGGAGAAGTTTATCTTCTGTCAGCTAGATTTACTACCTACTTCATGAATTGTTAAGGGTTTTCCCTTGCCCTCCCCCTATTTGATTTTCAAAGCATGTTAGTGTAATCTGGTACTGATTGTTAACAGTTGATTAGTTAAGCATTTGCTTACTTTTTTTCTAATTAATAGGGATTTCCAGTTGGGTTTGCAAGAATGAATCTTGAATGGTGAACAGAATAAACAGCAGTTGCTCAGTGAAACTGGGAAATGGCAGCAAAGGACTGCAAGCTATAAAACAATAAGAAATATCCAAACACATGAGTGCATCATGGATCATAACTGTTTCAGTCATCTCTTAGTATTCAAGCTGACTGGGCGGTAATTACTCACATTAGGCCTTCTTCCCTGGAAAAGGCAAATCCTAAATAATTTTCTTTCCATAAAGAACAACAAAAAATGCATTCTGATACTGATAGCAATCATATCCTAATGAGAATCTATATGCTTTTCTAATAATTTATTTAAGGAGCAACAACTTTACATAAACCCGTGCACCTACACAGTATTATCAAGTTTCTATCCAGAAAGCTGTCATACTAGCAAGGCAGAATCCAAGAAACTGTTTGGGCTAGTTCTCAGGGCTAGTAATGGCTGAAAGATCCTAGGTTTTCTTCTCCTTCAGATACTGTAGTAACTTCTGGAGCAAGTTTCTCATCTTCCTTGTGATAAAGCAAGCAGATCAACAAAAAAGGCAACTCAAAGTACCACTGGAAAAAAAAAGTTCTTTTTGTGAGCCTGATAACTCAGACCCAGCTATAGTCAACAGGCAGGATATTGAACTGACTTAGCACAGCTCGTATGCTCAAGTTGGCTTTGGAACACAGTTTTCCCCATTTGTTTTGTTGGCATCAGTGGACTGCAAATAGAGCAGAAGGACTCTTCTTCCATTTTTTCATTTTACTCCTTACAACATGAAAAAAGTTATACTGCTTTCCTGCTTTCAGGAACACTCTAAAATAAAATATCAGAAAACCAGGAATTCTCAAGTTATTTGAGGTCAGCTCAACTCAGGAAGTAAAAGCAGTGTTTATACATATGCCAGTTGTGTCCAGTTTTCATCTCTGTTTGCAGACCAAAGAAGTTTGGTGTAATTCATGTACTTTTGATGTAAATCTCCAAAATCACCTGCTGCCTAGCAGTATCTCACCAAATGTAGATTATGGTTGTACCTAGTTAACAGCACACATCTTTGATTCCTTTGGCCTCCTTCCCCAGCTAATATATTTGTGAACCTAAAACTGGAAGTCCCATGCCCCACCATTTAAGATAGCTATATAATGCCACATTTCATCATTAGCATGCTCTCTGCATTTCTGTGAGATCAGATCTCCACTCTAACATGACATGTGTTAGCCCAAAGGAGAACTCCCAGCAAGACTTGACTACCTGTACATAGTATAAAAGACTGCTGTAATGGAGTCAGAAACCAGAAGCATTTTTAAAAGGAATGGAAAGAATCAGAGTAGAGTTTGATGTGTGGTGAATGTATCCAAAACTTTTTATCACTCAGTATAGCCTTCTATGAAGAGCGTTGGGCAGAATTCCACTGGGAACTGTGGTTTCAAAGCAGAGCTCAGAAGGAAGAGGGGCAGAAGAGCGAAGTCAAACACTCTGCATGCTTAAATAACCAACTAGGTAACAATGTAGAAGGTCCCTTCTTTCCTTCTCCATAATCTTTAAATATTCAAATAGCTCAGTTCTGTCAGTTCTTTGAAAAAGATACTCTTATGTTAAATGACCATTTGCAACAGGTTAAGAGTTGGGGTTTTGTTCTTCATGTTTGTAATGACAGTTCTATCTGAATCTTTTTATCAAAGTCCACAACTGAGTCACTAGAGAAAAATTCAATAATCTTTTCTGACAACAAAAGAGACATAGTCCTTCTTTAAACATTTTTGTGTTCAGCGATGGTATATTTTTTATCATGGCTGGTTAGCATTTCATTCTGGTTATCTGGAATATATTGTATCTTTCCAATGTTGAAATTGAGCACTGTAAAATCCCGAATTAAATCAGTGCTGTGTTTTCATACTGTAGCACTCTGTTAAGTCTAGCCTTGTGCATAAAAATACAGTATGAAATATCCAACTGATTTTTTATTCATCTACATAAATACAGTACAGGGAATATTGCTAATGAAGTGGATATCAGGTTACCTAGACACCTTAGGAAATGGTTATCACTTTATTTTAAGTATCCATCCCATCAATCATTATGAATTACTGTTGTGTTCTGTGTAAAATTACTGATTTTAATTCATATGATATTCATGAATATGTCCAATGTTTACCCAGAGAGATATCTATGTAAGAAGAAAACCTTAAGCATGACCTATTCCCACTAGTTCTGTGAAGGATGCTAGTTTTAATGCTGTGGGCATACATGTATGCTTTTGCTACACTTCAAACTGCACAGAAGGACTGGGCAACAGCAGGTTCTTGAGACAGTCACCTTTTTAACAACCTCTAGCTAGCTTCATCAACCCTTACAGTTGGCAGATTGTGGCCATATGGATCTGCAGACATGATTTCCTGTTCAGTCTTCATATCATCATGCACATTGTAGGGTGACATGACAGATCTATGCCATGTGCAGGCCTCCATATTCCTCACTGAAATTTCTACCACCTGGGCTGGTCTGCAAGAGCTACAGCAAAAAAATCTACAACTTTTCAGGACAACAGTACATTAAGATGGTGTCTGGACCATAAATTTTGCTGTTCTGAGAAGCAGAGCAGCTATCTTTAAGCACATATTCTCCAGCATCTTGTCCTTATGTCTAGCTACATTTCTTCTCTGATCATGTGTAGTGTCCACTCTATGTGGACTACAACCTTCTCTAAATATGCCAATGAAGGTAAACATAAAGAGACTAATTTTTTGCTGTGTATGCATATCTAGCATAGAAACATTAACAATACCCATCTGCAGCAGGGTATAATTCTGTTAGAATTAAGAGTTATTTTTTGGAAGTGAGGGTGGAAGAAAGGAAAAGGAAAGCAACAACAGTGATGTTACTGTGTTGTGGTAGTAAAGTTCCTCTAAAGAATGTATTCACGTGGGTGGGTCCAAATAACCTCCATAGACTGTGTAGCTCATTATTGCAGAGTAAAAAGACTGAGAAGTCTTAAAAAGAGTGGGCCTTTTAATTTTGCCCCACAGGAATATGGATCATAATTTGAATGTTTCAGGGAAAAGGAAGAGAAATTCTTGACGCTGTTTTGTGATCCATGCTTTCATATCTTGTCATTAGAGCTATCAAATACAAGCCTGATCAACTCATTAATTTTTAGAAAAATTCTTCATAACTGTGTTAAAGATGCCTATATATTTTTTAGATTAGTTCTGCAAATGCTGTCCTGGAGGCACAAACTCAATTCTGGAAATGCTTACATATGTTTAATGAATAACTCACAGACAATTAAATGGGAGTTAAGTATGTACAGGCTAGAGATTTCTGGCATGGCTTCTTTTTGGGTGGGTTTTGTTGTTGTTTGGGGTTTTGCGTTTTGGGGGATTTTTTTGCTTAGGAATAACGCAATGTAAATACACCCGCATGGTTCCAAACCTAAGCAAGTGTGTGTTCCTCACTTATGTGGAACCCTCACTCCCTCGCTTAAAGTTTTGCTAGCTCAGGGATTTCTGCTTTGGTGTTGTTTGGGTGCTGCAATCATGCTCTTAGAGTCATCATCAAAAGCAGTAGCAAGCACTCAGAGTACAAAGTTGCATTCCAAGTCTACAGGCCTGAGGCTTTTAGGAGCTTTGAAAATTTAGTCTATTATCTTCTTTTTTGTCAGTTCAGCTTGATGCACACATGAATGCATCACTAATGCACCATGAATAATAAGCAAAGAATATGTTACTATTAGTCATTATTATGGAGCAAGAGGACAAATTTGGGAATAAGGTTTAAACTTTGGGCAGTTCTAAGACAACCACCCCCTATATATATTTCCATACCGTACAAAATGAATTGCAACTCTAATCTCACTATTGCACTAACTATACAGGTGTCATGACCACATTCTGAATGTTCTCTTTGTTCTATGATGAGTGACATAAGCATACTTAATGTTTGAGGATAACTGTCAACCATTCTCTGTCTTAATGCCTAGGTACATGGCCTCAATGGACACACTACTATGGCACTATAACAGATGTACTTGTTCATCTTGCTACTTAATTGTTATTGTAAACCGTATTTAATAATGATGCAATAATAATCCAATGATTCATTAACAATAGCATCCTTAGCATAATAGCTATTTTACAGTTCAGTACTGAGTCTACTAGGACAAAAACTTCAGCAAAATAGAATAAGAACTTTTCAGCAGAATGGTTCGCTGATTTCCTAATCATCTCCAACAGCAAAAATAAATATTAAGTAAAATTTACTCTGTTCTAGAAAAGAAAAGTATTGTTTGACTTTGTAGAATAAGCTTGTGCCAGGGAATTAAGCTGTGAGTGACTATCCTGGGAAAGAGTTTTGCTGAGCTTACTCTTTGTAAGCTCTGTCCCATAGCAAAGCCAGTTTTTTTCTAGAAAATCATTTGGCCTCCAAACATGTTAACTAGTCATAAAAGATGTCAGAAGAGATCAGACCCCATCTGCACATGTAATGTGTAGGTCCACAAACACATGTAGTATTATATTGCTTTACAGTTAATGCTGAAATTTTTGCTTTTTTTTCTCTTTAAAATTACAGGCATCTGTAGGACTCTTAAAATAATTACTCCAGTAAAAATGTTGCCTTAAGCTACTCTGATTAAAACTGTGTCAATGTTTACCTGACACTCACACTGTGCTGAGAAGGGAGTATGTGTTACAGAAGTGATAATACATTCAACAGAAGCAGAAGATTTAAATTGGAGAAACTGGGTTAAAATTTCCAAGCACCACACACCCCTAAATGAAATCCCTAAATTGCAGATGCAGTGACAAAGCCAGTTTGATACCTATGCCCACATCAGAGAAAGAAGGACAGGGTGGATGAGGTACAAATGGAGAACACCTCTGCAAGACCTGCTAAACTGGGAGCATGTGGCTTGGCATTCCTGATACGCAACAGCAGAAAGTCAGCCAAGGTCCAGATCCAGCTGAGAAGCAAACTAGCATTCTGTGTAGTGTTACAAGGGAATTTTGGAAAGCCAAACATACAGAGAGAGAGGCTTGTTTATAAATAGAATAACCATAACAGATGTCTATAAAAGAGCTGCTTGCATGAGCCACCACTGGTAGAATACTGCCTGTCTTGCTTGGAAAACCATCTAAGTGGCATACCCCATAGGGTTAAGTAATTTAACACTTTCTCTGAAGATGAAACATAGTAAGATCTAATGCTGAGAAAGCTCTAGCCACTACCAACTATGCTGACGCTGTCCCAAGGACAAATCCCTCTCTTCAATGTTCAGGTCCAAGAAGATGCTTCTCACTTGTTCCATGTCTGAGTGGCTAGGGAGGGTAACCATTGCCCCAGGTGAAAACATGGCTAGTACAGCACACTTCAGGAGTCTTCAAGTTAACTACCACAACTTATTTTCCTTCATTTCTCTCCACAACCCTGAGGCCATTAAAAAACAGCTTGTAAAAATACCAACCTATTTCTAGAAAACAATACTCAGTCATTATGAATCTGGTAATCCATGTCGAAAAATAAATGTTTTTAGCCTGTATGAAAAGTAAATGTAACCTTAAAAACAACCAGAGGATGGCTGGACCAACTTTGTTGTACCTGAGCCCTACGGGTTTCAAAAGTATCTAGGACAGAAAGTAACCCGTACAACAGTAAGAACAACTCAGGATTATACAGAGAAATATCTTGTACTAACATTAGTCTTGCAAAGAAACACTAAAGGATGAAATGGGTCCATTTTATCGAGGGTCTGTTATGGTCCATGTGTTAATAAAAAGTGTGCAACTTGTATCCTAAGTACCTGAAAGGGTGGAGGAATCCACACAGCCCTCTTCTGTGTGCACTGCACAAGATAACTGAACAGAAGAATCAACCAGGACATCTATTACATTTATCTTTAAATGTATGAATGAACAGTCTGTGCTGGGCAGCACTTAATATCCATTAGTGATTATGCATAATTTTTCAGGAGTAATATCTAGTACATTAAAGGAAGAAATTGAAAAAGATATGATGAAACCATGAATTCAAAAAAGCCCTGCCAACCCGTTCCAAACCTTCGAACAAAAGAACTTCTTATGAAAAAAAAAAATAATTGAAAAGAAAAAAGAACAAGGAAAAGAAATTGAAAAGGAAAGGAAATTACTACATGTTACTATAACTGGGACAGATTGTATCACAGGATTATTAGAATTTGGAGGAAAACATTATTATTTTCTAAATTGAATTGGATTATTTATTACGGTTCTAAAAAGTATTGAACACAAGGAAGATTCCAAGCAAATATTAGATTAGACCGGGAAATAATATATATGAGAGAAGTGGCTCTGAGATAAATCTCTATATAAACATTACAAATATTAAATTCTCCTTCATGTAGCTCTGATCTGATAAGAATGGCTTTACATTTTCTAAATACCTAGTCCTGTAGTCCTAGTTACTACCTATGTAGAAAAACTGTTGGTCACATTCTGACTGCAGGAAATCCCAAGCTCAGCAGAGAGACTACAGGGCGGGTATGTTTTTCAGTCCTAATCAGGCCCCATCTGACACCTCATTCAGGCTTCCCAGGCCTTCCATGTAAACAGATTGTCTATATTCTTTAGAGCAGAAAATGGGATACAACAGCACCTCCTTTCTAACACTATTCATCTTCCCAGTGTAGACAACACCTTTCCAAAGCTGGGAAATTGATCTTCTGAAATTGTGAGATTCATTGTCTGCTGCAGAGGCCAAAGACACTTTAGATCTTTTCTTCCTTTAATGTTTTCTAGCAAGAACTTGGAAGAAATTTGTAATAAATGTTAGAATTGCACACTCATGTTGATCATTAAACACATGTCTGCATCTGTAAGATCATAATTATAGTCATGTGTGAATGTGATTTCAAAGACAGCAATCAAATGTACAGCTTACTGTTCAGCTTCTAGCTCGTGTTACTAGTCTCTGGCTCAAGAGCAGTCCAAGCTGACCCTTCTTTTGTCATAAATATAAGGAATGAGGGAATTTGAAAGCTGAATAAATCCTCCAAATTGTTGATAATAGTTAGTAGGTGGATGCTTTACATTTTCAGGATTTTGCATCACATTTCAACTCTTTACCTAAGTAATTTATAAGCACTTAAACTTTATAAATATTACCATACTCATTTGACGACAGCATTTTTTCTCATATACTGTATATATGATTTTGTCATCATTCTTACACCACAAAAGTGATCTGCTATTCAACACCGGCCTTTAAATCATCAGTCAGGTTACAATTATCATAACCAGAGGCAGCATCTTCGCAGGAATGACACCATGTGCCAGTTAAAAATAAGGAGTCCAGGCTACATCTGTTCATTTTGGCACACAAGGCCAAGAGTATGGACTGATACCACAAGTAAAGCAGCAAAGCCACAATTGTACACAACAAAACCACAGAGAGCTGTGTTCAGTGTTTTCCTTTGTTTACAAATTCTGCCCAAGTCCCTCCTTGTCACACTGATAAGAGAGAAGGAAGACAGGGAATTTCGTTTCAATCACAGCCAAACTACATTGTACAAATCTTAATATTATAGTAAGTCAAGAGCTTCAGGATTTGGGGATTGTAGGTTGTGGGGTTTTTTGTTTTGTAGAAATACAGTAAGTCTTTAAATCCCATGTTGGAATTATTCCCAGGTGTTTTGACAGGAAAAAAGCAATGGTGGACATATGCTGGTTTGGGGTTTTTTTTGAAGTGCATTCTCCTCAAATTAAAGTCCCTCCTAACAAAGCAATTAAAGAAACAAACCCCTTTAACTTGTAATATTTGTATTAAACTTCAAATCAGTGAACAGCTAAAGCCAACTCCTTCCTCCCCAGGAAGGGCCACTGAACTGCAAAGACAAGGCAGGCTAGCTTTCTCAGCCACCATCTTCAAGGGTTGTGCTCAAGGAGGACAGCTCCAGGTGATCCACGAGCCCTGAAATTTAAGGGTGAAGGAGCACGCATGGCGGCACTGAACAAGCCCTTCAGACATTGTTGCTAATTACCGACAGCGTAGGGTGCGAGGCCTCTGCAGGTGCGCTCCATCGGCACACTGACAGCCCGTTCTGCTTTCAACCTGCCTCCGTCCTCATCAGCACTGTCAGAATCTGAGCACCTCGTTAACATCTGTGAATTAATTTCACCTCTGAGCTAAAAAAACCACCTTCCCCATTGTGCAGATAAGACTGCTGCTACTCAGGGTGTAAGCAAGCATCAATTTAATAACTACAACCACTGTTTTAGTCAACGCAGACTCTAAATTTCTGAAGCTAAATGTGTCTAGAAGACCTGCTGAGCACGCACTGGGACCTGCGTCCTCACTGATCTCCCTCAAGGGACATCTCTTTGTACGCTTGCAAGATTGGAATGAAGCCTCAGGAATTGTCAATGTGCTACAGTTTGACTGTACACTTCGCTCCTGTCCTGATAATAATTTTAACTGTCGTCACTTCTCAGAGAGGATATAAGTTGATTAACTAACATGCATAAAGCATGTGGGATCCTCAGAAGGACGTAGGGAATAGTATCCTGACAATAGATAAAATTTTGTAGTTTTCTCTATGTGAAGCTCCATCATTAGATAAACATATCTGTGAGTAGTTGTTTGGCAAGTACCTAAAGATGTACTGATGATTCATGCTTTTACTATGCAAGGTTCTTGTGTACACAGGCCTGACTAATTCATATATGACCTGCATTACCAGTATTTTACCTGAGGAACCCCGTGGCAATTCACATGTGAATGAAGGTTAGAAAAAAACTCTCTACACAACAGATTAAAGGGTGGAGAGTTATGACAGAGGAAATATTTCTATATTGCATTTTTATTACTATTTACAAAGATATGATGCTTATTTGCATTTTACTTTTACAATGAGAAAGGCTTACTTCGCTTGTCTGAGATACCTACCAGCCCATTTAATGAACTTTCAATTGCTTCATACTTATTCTCCCAGCTCCACCTTTTCCCTGTACGCATCACATTGTCCTTTATCGCCACATCTGAAACATAGATGGCAAGTGAAATTTCCAAGAACCTAAATAACTTAAGTCACAGAGAAATCCCAGAAGCTTTTAGCTCCTAAGTACTCCTGAAAATTGTGTCTAGGAAGCTTTGCAGCACAAATACAGATCTTTCTCCATCTTATGTAATTTTGCTGCTGTAATTGCAAATTGTATCTATTTTTGAAAATGTAGCTTTTGCAGGCATATACAAAATACCATCTTCTTAGCAATCTACAGCTGTTCAGCACCAACCAGGACCTTGTCTGTTGAGAAAACGGTCTTTTATCACATTATCACATTTTTACTGTGATAAACACTAGACAAGAATGCCCTCCCTATCACAAGCCTGAACTTTCAAAGCTGACCTTTTAATTCATTGAGAAGAAACAAGGAAAACTCTTTCCTACTTCACCCAGTTACTTCCATATGCAGTTTTATCAGTCAACCAAGTAACAACTGCCACCTAGGAGTATTTATTTCCAGTGGTAATTCCAGGTGCTTCTGACAGGCAGGAATTGATGTAAAAGTATTTGCAGAAGATGGGGAGAAATGATAGAGAAGATGCTGATAGGACTTTTTAAAATTCTGGTTAAGGTATGTCTTGTTCTAGACTGCATGTGGGGCTGGACCATAGCATAGAAAACTCTCAAAGAGGCTGAAAGTGTCAAAATGAGCCTAGTGATGGTGAAAAGTGAGAAGCCCTGCTGTTCTTTAAAGGTGTCCAACATATTTTTCCCTGGATCACATGGGAAGTGACTCTTTCTCTAGAATCTCTTACCTCTGCAGAGGGACTTCTGGACTGAGTTTCACTACTTAGTCACACTTCAGGTTTGTTCTTATGTGATGGGACTGCAGAAGAGTGCTTTCCTTGCCTTTTCCAAAACATGCAAAAAGGCTGGAGTAAATGCGGTTTGCAGATTGTTAAACCTGAAAAATAGCCGCTCAGTTTGAAACCGTTACCAAAAATGCATTTCTCAAACAAACTATCTGTTTCATCCAAAGCCCTACATCATAAGACTGTTGCTGTGGGGATATAGATGATAGCGGTTAAGAAAAATCAAGAGAAAACTCAAGGCACAGAAATAACCTAGCAGAGAGAACGATAGATCTCTGCCAGGAAAGAGGACTCCAGAACATGAAACATGCTGGCTAGTTAAATCTTTCCCTCTTAACTCACACTCTGCTCAGATAGACACGGCTTCTTCTGCTTCAGTCTAAAGTTGACAATTTCTGGAAAGGCAAAACCACAGACTTCTCTACAGGACCAGAAAAAGGGATGTGGTCAGTATTTTGCTACCAGTAACCTAAGCCTTATGGGAAACTGCACCTTTCTAGTTTACTGTACACTTCTGCAAAGTTCTCATGCCAACCTTCAGAGGTTACTAAACATCAATTTACTTACATCAATGGCCTCAGTAAGAGTCAATAAGGATAATGGTAATAATGCCAATGTAAATGTATACTGATTTACTCAAGCTGAGAATACAGCATGTCAAAAAAACCAACATGGTACAGGGTCAGCTGTAAGTGACGTTGCTACTTAATACAGGAATGGGAAAAAAATTCTATAAAGTAGAAGGAAAATCAAAGTGCAATGTGGTAACTTTCTATAGTTTGTTATTACAAAAACTCTATGTTAATCTTGCAACAATTTCAGATAAGCACTTATGTATGTACGATCTTATTGAAGCTTCCTCTGGATTAGGAAGGCTTTCTTTTATGAATATCCCTGAGTCTACTTTTGAGACTAGTCCCTTTGTGAAACCCCTCCCTCATTCTATGACTTATTGATACATTAGAAAAATGTGGCTTTATTTTTCTTCTAGCGATATTTATAGCTCTATTTATGTATTTATTTTCATATATATTTATATTTAATGTTTTATGTATTTATATATACTTACATTTATTTATACTTATCTTCTACCTATGGAGTATTCTTATGGTATACATTTATTCTGTATTCTGAACAGCTGAAACAATGTTACTGCCTGGAAAATGTCATTAAAAGGTCACTAAATAACTAATATTTTATTCCTGTTCCACTCTCAAAATATCTGGTATCTAGAGTAAAGAATTATACAGATTCCTCACCTAGTATCAGAGATGATCTATTTTTACAGAAGTTAAATTCTGTGCCTTAGCCAAACAGACTAATAAAACCTTTTCTGGGAGCAAGGCAATGGAAGATATACACAGTCCTATGCAGAAATAATGTATGTACAAACAATAACTTTATCAGAGATAAATATATGCAGATGAACATTATTTTTCCGTATTACATTTTCATGCAGTGGACAACTGTGTTCTTAAGCAGTTGAGGGTATGAACAGGCCTTCAAATGGAGCTTTGGATTGACCTGTGTAGCTCCAAGGCTTTGAATGTAAGGTCAGAAAACGGCAGAAGTAATGAGAGCATGTCCGACCTTGCCATTAGACCAGCTTAAGCCTTCTCCTCAATAAGCTTCCTTTTCCTAGAACTGCATGACGTTTTATATGTGGACAGAATCAACATCCCCACTCTCTGCTGTCACATAAGAAATACCTAACATGATGCAATATTTTCATGTGCTGCTTCTGCAGTAATTCTTTTAATTTCTGAATAAATTAAAACATTTAACATCCATTACAAACTATATCCATATTTACTGCCCAATAACAATGTCATTGCAGATTAAAACTGTACGGATGACCAGTTCATTTTTTGCAAATCTAAACATAAAATATTGTATCCTCATACAAGTTACCATATTGTTTGTATTAGATAATATTTGGAATTCCAGTTCCATGCTGCACAGAAATGTGGGAGTTTATATCACAACTTGTATGCATGACATTAATGTCAAACACACCTTTCCTGTTACATTAATGTAAGGAAAGAGAACATCATATTGTTTGAGAAAGGCCGGAGAAGAAGATTTCTGAGGCATGACAGGGTCAAATTAAAAAGGCTGGGAAACAGCAGTGTCGCTCGTTTCAGGCTCTCTGCTCTGAAGCAGTCTTCAAGGCAGTTGCAACTTGTTTTGAGCACTTGTACAATGATAAAAGCTATAGATATATTTACAGCTATAGATTATACAAAAACTGAGGTTCTGTTTTCCTCAAGTGACCCAGATATCTTTGGTATTACTTATGGGCCACTAATGCATATCTTAATCCTGAAGTAGGAGGGAATAATATGCTGCTTCTGCAACATAATCCTTAATAAGAATCTCAGAGTGCTTTACAAATATTAACCAATTAATCCTCCCTGTTGTTCATCAAGCAGTTACTATTAATCTAATCATAAGTAAACTGAGACATAGCAAGATGAAGGCCAAAAATTTGCAATGGGCTAAGCAAAAGGAGAGAAATTTCCATCGGTCTCTTTAAAAGATGAGTCAAAGAGCTTGCAGAAACTCTCCTAATCATGTGACACAGAACATTCTCATCTAACAAGAGGTAATGCTGTGTGACACGTGATCCATCAAGCTAGTCTTGCCTGATGGCAGAAGAAATACAAAAACTGAAACAAACTATTTATCACCCTCACAATTTTGCATAATTTTGTGGGCATTTTGGAAGACCTTCCTAAGCATGGTAATCTCTTGACTGCATAATAATGAACCCCACAAAAAAGAACTTTCTCATTTCCACAAATAAAACGTACTTGTTTCTTTGTGGTTTTAGTTAAATTAAATATATTTCCCCACAATATAATAAGTAAATTCAGTTATTAAGCAAAGCTTGTGTATAATTTTTTATTGCAACAGGTGGCAATAACGTAGAATTGAGCTGCACAAATTACATATTTGGGGTTTGACTAATTAATCTTTTTTAAATCATAAGTGGTTTGTTTTATCCATTTACTAGGACATTTTTCAGAACTTTGGCCACTTAGTGCTTTTATTCCAGTAGTTACCACTAGAAAAACTCATACAGGCCATGTTCAGAAAGCTTGGAAAGCTCACCGCCATTCCTCTGCTGATCTCCAGATGAAAACCAAGATATAATGGTGCTGTGAAACATGCTAGCCTCTGCCAGTCCATCTATTATCAGCATGGGAAATAACATATTGAATCTTTTCATCACCAAAATGAGATAACATAGCATCTGGAGCGAGATTACTGTGTCACAATTTCGTTCTGCATATGATTTCCTTGATGTGTTCACAGGAGACCAGAGTGCAGATTCAGCAAGAGTTCTAATTCAAATTACTTTCTAATCATGAAAACTTTACAAAAACATTATACTATTTCCTACTGTACCACCTATTTTAGCTTTTTACAATATGAAAAAATAGATAAATTCTATGACTCAGGATTAGGGAGTAAATGGACTAAGGAGCCAAACAAAAAAACATTAGTAGTTTATTCCCTATCTCTTTCTCTCTCAATACCCAAATTTCACAAAAGAATTATAGTTGTGGAATTTGGGCAAGAAGGTGGAGTTAAGAGTTGGCTAAGGAAGAAGCAATAGAGCACAGATCTTTTGCTTTTAACTTTATTTAGAAGGAAAGAGTTAGTTTTTATCTTAACACAGATCAGTCAGCTTGAAGGAGCAATTTTGTAATCTCACAACAAAAAGAAAACAACATGTTTAAGCACTTAATTTTTCCTGAACTGGAGCTATTTTCCTTCATATTCCAATGTTTATGTCTCTCTCACTCTATGACTACTTCTTTCTCCCTCTGGACCATTGCTAGAATCCATCCTTGCCTTGGTCCTGCCTATGCTGACATTTTGTTCATTCCTTAATAGTATTAACTATTCCTTTCTTCCTACTGGATCTCTGTTGTCTGAAATGAACCATAAGTAAAAAATTCTTTTTTTTCCCCTTACAGAAAAACAAACAAACAAACAAAAAGCTAAATAAGTGAAAGGGTTTTCTTTTGCTCAACCTTCCATCAACAGAGCTACAGAGTATCTGTTTAACCAACACAAGCACCCATAGCTTCCCTATATTTAGTCTTCTATTCTTACTGTCTGTTCAAGTCCCCAGCCTGGGCTGCTGCAGAATTAGCAGTTTTCCAATTCCATTTTTCTACATGAAAATGAGGAATGTTAAGGGGCTTCTCCATTGCCTATCAAGTTAAGTGCAAACACCTACGTTGTTCTGCTTTTAAAGGCTTCCATGACTGATGATGAACAGATGGCAAGATTTGGTTAAGTCTTAGGGAACCAGAATGTTGATTAATAATAGAGTAAATCTGGCACAGATCTAACCTCCAGTTTCTCTTTGCTGCTTTCCTCCACTGATTTATTTTATTTTAGATCTATCTTCTGAACCTCTTTTTAGCTTGCCCCTTTCTGATTCTGAACAATCAATTCTGCTGATCATTTCCCTGTCTTGGATTTTTCTTGCTGTGATATATTACAACAGCAAAAGGAAGAAAAAAGAAAACAGAAAAAACCAACACCCCCCCCCCAAAGAAAACCCTCTGTTAATAGATTTCAAACCAACATGAACATGCACATATATACCTGCTTGCAAACACTTTAGAAGGTAAGACTCTGCTGATCTTCCTGTGTCATGCAAATCTCATATTACTGACATCAACTGACAGCTACCCGAAAGAACTCTCGGTCCCATGTGTGCTGCTTTCACGTGTTGGATCTCCTCATTTACTTCCCTGCTTATCTGATGTTATTCCCCTCCTACTTAATCCACCTGTCACTTTGGTACTGTCAAATGTCTCACGAGACTGAGCACAAAATTGTGTTGTATGAAAATAATTAAAAAAAAAAAAAGTAGTTTAAAAATGCTAATATTAAAGAGCAATAAATAGGAACTGATTTTCACACTTCGGTTCTTTCCATACCACTTGAATATTTCTGGTCTTTCAAAAATCACAGTATAGTAACTGTAGTTGCTAATTTTTACTGGTTGTGTTCTTTTTGGAAAAGAAAGGGGCCGGGGGGAACTAAGAGGGAGGACTGGAGACATGTGCCAACTTCCTTTGAGAACTTTAATTTAAAACACCTGCGAGAACTGCACCCATTTAAGTTATGTTTCAGACTTCATGTCCCTGTCCTCCTTTCCTCATGTGCAAAGAATTCCCACAATGATACACCAGGAAGCATAAAGTGAATTGATATATAAATAAATGTTAGAATGTAAAGTATTTGAGGATTTTTTTCTCACATATATTATTAAGTTGTAAATATTTATTAATTACAAAAATATTTTAATGGTGTATCTGTATGGCCAAGTATGGTTATAAATCTGAGTGAGATCAAATCTGAAATGCATGCTTCCAGCTGCTTCCCAGTAGTGGTGGTAGGTTAGTTACTCTACCCTGCAATTAACTGTACAAATCCACATCAGAATGTTTGGAGCCTGAAATAATTACCTGAACATGACTCACAGAAATTAGAACAAGTATTGTCTCTCTAACATTTAGTACAGCTACCAGAAAATAAAGTAATAAATTAAGGAAACATCAGAAGGAAAGGAATTAAAAGGAAAGCTGTGGGAAGAGGGGGAAAGGTGCTTAATGGTGTTATGTACTTTCTTCTTCATAACTGCCCTCTCTCCTACTCTCAGTCATCTCCAAAATACTGGTATGAATCAAGTTTTATAAACAGACCTGAAAAAATGGTACTGTTCAATATACCTACTTCCCTGGAGGATCCAGGGAACTACAGGCCTGTCAGCCTGACCTTGCTGTCGGGGCAGATTATGGAGCAGATCATCTTGAGTGCCATCTCGCGGCACGTATCGGACAACCAGGTGATCAGGCCCAGTCAGCATGGGTTTATGAAAGGCAGGTCCTGCCTGACTAACCTGATCTCCTTCTATGACAAAGTGACCTACTTAGTGGACAAGGGAAAGGCTGTGGATATATTCTACCTAGACATTAGTAAAGCCTTTGACACAGTGTCCCACAACATTCTGCTGGAGAAACTGACTGCTCATGGCTTGGACGGGTGAACTCTTCACTGGGTAAAAAACTGTCTGAGGCCGGGCCCAAAGGGTTGTGGTTAACGGAGTAAAATCCAGTTGGCGGCTGGTCACAAGTGGTGTTCCCCAGGGCTCAGTGTTGGGGCCAGTTCTGTTTAATATCTTTATCAATGATCTGGATGAGGGGATCGAGTGCACCCTCAGCAAGTTTGCAGATGACACCAAGTTGGGTGGGAGTGTTGATCTGCTCGAGGGTCGGAAGGCTCTGCAGAGGGATCTGGACAGGCTGGATGGATGGGCCCAGGCCAATTGTATGAGGTTCAACAAGGACAAGTGCCGGGTCCTGCACTTGGGTCACAACAACCCAATGCAACGCTACAGGCTTGGGGACGAGTGGCTGGAAAGCTGCCTGGTGGAAAAGGACCTGGGGTTGTTGATTGACAGCCGGCTGAAGATGAGCCAGTAGTGTGTCCAGGTGGCCAAGAAGGCCAATAGCATCCTGGCTTGTATCAGCAGCAGTGTGGCCAGCAGGAGTAGGGAAGCGATTATCCCCTTGTACTGGGCACTGGTGAGGCCGCATCTCGAATACTGTGTTCAGTTTTGAGCCCCTCACTACAAGAAGGACATTGAGGTGCTGGAGCGTGTCCAGAGAAGGGCGACGAAGCTGGTGAGGGGTCTGGAGCACAAGTCTTATGAGGAGAAGTTGAGGGAACTGGGGTTGTTCAGTCTGGAGAAGAGGAGGCAGAGGGGAGACCTCATCGCTCTCTACAATTATCTGAAAGGGGGTTGCAGAGAGGCGGGTGTTGGCCTCTTCTCCCAAGTGACGAGTGACAGGACTAGAGGAAATGGCCTCAAGTTGTGTATAGGGGAGGTTTAGATTGGCTATTAGGAAAAATTCCTTCACTGAAAGGGTTGTCAGGCATTTGAACAGGCTGCCCAGGGAGGTGGTGGAGTCACCATCCCTGGAGGTATTTAAAAGATGTGTGGATGAGGTGCTTAGGGACACGGTTTAGTGGTGGACTTAACAGGGTTAGGTTTATGCTTGATGATCTTAAATGTCTTTTCCAACCTAAAAGATTCTATGATTCTATGATTCTACTATTCAAGAAGGCACTCCATGGTACTTTGAATTATCTAGCTCTTTAGAAAAAAAAACATGTTTTTGGGAGAGATTACAGGTTTTTTTAAATTAAAAAAAGTTATGTGGTTTCTTAACCTCTTTTTCCTCATTATTCAGGCTTCACAACTCTCCCAGGTATCAATTACAGAACCAAATGTATATTGAATTTACAGAACCAAATGTTTATTGAATAGTAAATTCAATCTAGAAATCTAGTAAGATGTTCCAATCTTTCTAGATTTAGATGTAAAAGATTTAAAAGCTGGGTCGGCAGACATTAAAACCAGAGCTATATCAACAACCAACTGAGGTTGGTTTTGTTACTGACTTTGATTCAGATTATGGTGCCAATCCAGAAGCCTGACATACTGACTAGTTTCATTGGTACTTCCTGTCACAGAATAAAATTTTGCTACAGGTGGAATATTTTCAACTTGTATTCAAGTTGTATTCCAACATGTATTCATATCTAATTCATAATATAGAGTAAACACAAACATGGTTTAACAACCCATCAACTTTACTTCCTTTTCCTATTTTTGTGACTTTTGTCTGTGAAAGATGAAAAACAGTGACAACTCAACCTGAAAGTGTCATTGGCATGAAGACATTTTGAAAACTTTTGGTATGCTGGATCAAATTACTGGAAAAGTCTGATAATTACTGAAAAGGTCTGGGTAATTTAAACAGATTTTGACTACCATTTGAACTTACTATAAAACAATGTCAGAGAACTATTAATCAAGATATTTCTACCAGAGCATTTAATGAGAGTTGTGAGGTGTCTGTGCATATGTGTCCTCTCCATGTGACCACAAACTTCACGGATTTATTCCTAACCTTGGGTAGACTTCCCAGAGACGTTTACGCTCAACTCCACAGTCTCAGATTGAGTTCTTGATTCTTCCAGCTATATTTGCCAAACTGAACTTCTAAAATACTACAGAATTATACACATATAATTCTCTCCTCTTTGATGTTACTTGCACTATTACACCTTTTTCTTCCCTCAGAATAAAATTATCATAATTATATCAAAAGCATAGATATTACAGACATGGCATTTATCATATCTAAAAGTAGCTTTACTTCAGGAATTACTGTGTTTTATATATTGCCATTATAACATGCTTGGTTTGAGGGTAGAGGGGCTCCCACAAAAAACAGGCTAACATGAGCAAAATGTATTTATTAGTGCCAACATATCTACAGAGTTATGATCAGATCTTCACTCCAGATTATTTTAATTTTTCTTGCTTTCTCCATTTGCTTACACACACAAACACATTTTGATTCTCCACACTCTAGTTTTCCCTCTTACTTGTCTTATTTCAGTGCTGGCATTTCCTTTTTCCTTTCACGGCAGATGGTTTCTTGTCCTCTGTATTTGTACTCAGGTATTGGAACATGACTACACACAGCTCCATGGAATAAGTCTCTGTTTTCTCATATCATATCAAGACTGGTTGAACAAAATTGTTGGATCATTAGTGAGAACTAGCTGCCTGGGGGTCATTTTTCTTTCCTTTGCTTTGGGCTCTAAACCAGGATTTGGTAGTTCAGCTTGTGCCAGTAGAGCTGTCTGAGGGAGACACATAAAGAGAAACCTGAAGGTGACTGGAAAACCTAGATCCCCATTGTATTTACTGTACAATAGTGTTTGTAAAAAGAAGTATTTGTGATATCACAGGATAGCCATTTAAGATAAGAATTCATGTAACATGAAATAGCATGCTGATCCACCAGGTCAACAAAACTTGTCAAACATGAAACAGAATTACTGAGAGGAAGACAGCTGAGTATTTTCTTAATGAAGAGACAATTTCATAAGGAGTAGCAGAAATTATGGACTTCCTTAAAAAAAAAAGTGTGAGGACCTGGCTCTGTCTTTGCTTGGTAAAGATACAATTTCAAAATTTATGTTGCAGATAGAGGTCCAAACCATCATCATTCATTAAGCCTGGGAAGACAAATTTTAGAAAAACAGCTCCATCAAGTCAAGATTTATAGCCCCTTTTCCACTTTATCCTTACAATGGTTTTCTTAAATGATTTTTTTTTTTTTCCTTTGTGGCTCTTTAGATGATAAACTCTGTTTACTGGACAACATCTCATAAATTATTTCAGATTATTTTGATATAAAACTAGGCTGAATGCCAGTTTTGTTTTGCTATGGAAGGCCTTCTATTTTTATTCAAACTCCATTTTCTATTCTTACAGACTATCTCATTGTCCTTCCATAAGCAAATGCCTTAAAGGCATCCCACAAACAAAAGTCTGCAACTGAATCCAATGCAAATTCTGTGCCACATGCAGAATATGATACATGTCGAGATGAGTTTTTAGTTAAACGTTGTCCCAGTTTCTACCACAGAGATGTGCTGGAACACAAGCAGTTAAATAAAATGTAAAAATATTCATCATGACTATTAAATGACTTTCTGATTTTTTTTTTCATTATTTTTGACCTGTTTTTGAAGTAGAGTTACAATTATAAAAAACATATTATTATAGATGTGCAAAAAAAATCTTTCCAGCTGTAAGCAATGACTCTCACCAGTGGAATACACCTGGTCAATAAGATACAATCTAGGAACATGGAAGAAGAGGACATACAGCCAGCTCCCTTTCTCCTCCCTTTCCCAGAAGCAGTTGTTCATTAGACTTCTGTGCAAAACATTTGATTGTCCTGAGGTTCCACCTTTCAACACAATTTCTAAACACACAGTGTTCATTTCTGGAACAAAATCAGAGCAGTTTAATTGCCCTTGATATTCTTCTCTTGGCAGTCTGAATTGAATTCCATCTTCCTAATTTGAGGCTTATGCAAAGACATGGGGTCCTGAAGAGATCAGCTTTGGCACAAGGAGTACTGAGAGACTTGTTACATTACTAAAGTTTACACAGAACAACTGAGTGGATAAACCTATAATGCAATGCTTCCTAAAAGGTGTAAAGAAGAATAAGTTTTCACTCCTCTTCACATTGTCTTAAAAGCCCACAGATGATTCTAACAGTGTATTTTTCTTAGTGTACGTACCACAGAATGTACAATGTGGAGAACCCTCTTCCAAATTTTAGCCATGCTCTACATTACAAATGCTGGGCTATGCTGTTAGCAGAAAGTCTTGAAGGGATTCCAGCACACTTTCCCAGAAATGTTTCTGCCAGTCTGAGTATCAACCTTGTCACTCTTTGATGTGGCAGAGAATGTACTTTTCCAAGAAGCCAGATACTTTGGCCAATGAAGAGCTGTGAAGCAAAGGGCTTGGATTTTATTTCATCAGTCCCTCTGCAGAAGATTTTCACAGGCTGATATTGTCAGATGTGCTAGCCAAGAGTGCTCTTGACATACTCAGGTGGACTGTTGCCAGGCCCCCAAAGAGGAAAACAAGGTAGGATTTCTCTTCTTTTCTCATGCAACTCCACAAAATTAAAAATTTCTGTCTCAGAGCTCAGCTTGATACTACTCCAGTTGGACACAAGAAGACTATGTGGTTTAGCTGAACTGTCCATCCAGATTTAACAGAGAGACTAATTTAAATTATTGTTAGTACAGTTAAAAATAAGCATGGAACTTTAAATAAATTCAAAACAAAGATAGAGATGCAAAAGTCCAACACTATTTTTTGTGGGTATTGGCTGTGACAGAGCAACTTTATGGTTCATGCCCACAGGTACTGCATATGTAGGATTGTCCCACATGTGCCTCCCAAGATTAAACTTTGGAAACATTTTCATTCTGCATAAAGCAATGTTTATGACAATCCTTAAGGAATCCTTGGGTGATTCTGCTATTGCTCAAGAGCTAACTCCGCAACAGAACTTCAACACTGCAACAGTGAGCATTATACTAGCTCGCAGTGTTTCCTGTCATCTAACAGAATCCTGAAACAGATTTTTAGGTTCCTTCTGAAGGACACAGCAATTTATTGATGTCTACCAATAGCATTTACAACAGCCACTAACTTAGCATGGAGCTGCCTAAGCTAACCAGCTGTGTGGCAATGCCAGAGTCCTTACTTCTCACAGCAGAATGAGGTACCAACTCCACTAGCTCTCAGCTAGAGGGAAGTAGCCATCTGCCCTTCCACCCACAGGTGGCAAATCTTCTCTGTGATTCCCAACTTTGGGAAAAAAGTAAGGTGGAGGTGGCAGTAGTGGTTCTGCATCCTCTAAAGAACTTTACAGAATTATTAAAAAACCCAACCCAGCTTCAAATCCCTCACCTGCTGATTTGAGGCTACGAACCAATATTGCACACATACCCGATAAACGTGTATCTTTTGCACAGTAGGACATGATCTGTAACAACCCCTTGAATCAGGCCTTGCAGGCCTGTACCTGAGAATGCCCTTGAAATGCTGACAAGCACAAAGATCTCCAGCAATGAAACCAAGTGAGGTTTTAGACAGCTTTGACAGTTTTCAGGACCTTTAGTGGCCAAATAGCTGAAGATGAGACAGCTGAGGATCTCTGTTGTTCCTGAATGGTGGACTCAATGCTCAAGTTACCCTCCTACAGTTTAGAGATGAAATTATTATATGTATGAATTACAAAATATTAATACTAAAGTCATAGCTCAGTTGTGCAATAATCTTGTAAAAAGTTGGCCCAGACAGCAGTTGCAATGTTTTAAAAATCATCATATGAAGTTAAACCAACATTTTAATAGATATGTTGCAGTTCTTATGTAGTTGAGTTAATTTACTTCAGCCAGGATCTGGCCCAGATAGTCTTACACTTGTGGTTTGGATTTCTCCATCACACCCTTCAGACTTGTTTTTAGATGTATAAATATATGTGTATAGAAGCAATATTTTGACACAGAGCTGACTCGAATGTTTTCCAGACTTGTAATCTTCCAAGTCATCACTTATGAAAAGCACATTTAGAGAACAGAAAACTTGTGTGAAATGTCTCAGAAAGCAGCCTTTGCTCCTTTATGCCTATGTACTTTTTCATTCAATTGTATGATCATTTATTTAAAATATTGCTGATTATATTCAATTTCTTTTTTAAAAATTTAATCCTATGTTTTATTGAAGCAATAACTCCAGTCTGAAGTTAAACAGGGAGCCTAGATGAGCTCTGATAAAAATAATAACATTGAACATCCCTCTCTGCCAAAAATAGGAGTTTCTAATCTTTTGCATTTAATGAATTTAGTCTCACATAGCTGCAGTAGGAGAAGGCCATCCACCTTCTGTAGAATAATTCTGATTCAGATCTCTATGCCCAATTAGAGACTGGATGCTCTTTATTTTACACCAGGTATTGAGCAAATTGGATTAACATAGATTTCCCTTCTGAATCTATTGACTTTAAAATAAAATGAATAGCAACAACACTTCTTGACCACTTTTGCCTTATCAGCTGTGGAGTGCACAACAAGCAGTAGCTGGGCAGTATTATTTTCTATCCATCACAGTGCAAAAAGCGCTGATAAATTGCAACAATAAAGGCTTCAAGCATTACAATCAATACTTAATGGAATAATGTAAATCCAGCTTGTGTATGACTTGGGGATTGTGTTCTCTTGCAAAGCCAAAAGATTGATGCACAGCAGCAGAAGTGCATCTTTTTTTCCCCGCAGTCAGAGTTATAAGAGAGACACAATAATGTGCTAAAGTTGCTTTGCTTGTATTGTGGAGTTATTACTACTTTTTTTTCAGCCTGGTTTAAAAGGAGCCGGAGAGACATTGTGTCTCCCAGGGCTCTGTAAAAACCAAGTTAATGGTATTCTCAGTCTTTAGACACATTTACACATCCTCCATCTGCTTGGGAAGAAAAAAAACAGATTTCAATAACAAAAATTGTACAGATCTGCCTTCAGGCAACAGAAAATGCATGTGATAAGGGAATAGCCGTGAAGTGCAAAGGAGTATTTAGGTCTTAGCACTTATTGACTGGAGACTGTAAAGGAGATGTGAAGGATGTGTGAAAAATTCTAAATAAAAGAGTTAGAATAACATATAATGTGGATAAGAAAATGTGCTTGAAAGGAATGCAACTGTCACTAAAGAACATGGTAAAAGGAGGAAGTGGGATGGGAGAAATGAATGACAAGAATGAAGATAAGCAGTATTCTGCATCCAGAGTTTCGTTCAGGAAACAAGCTGTACTCTCCAATTCAGTCACTTGGGTACATTACATCAATTCAAACAACACTCAAAATGCACAAATTCTACTTTCCTTTCTCCCTCTCCTTGTCTCTATTGAGTTGTATTTTTACTTCAGATGAGGTCAGGCCCGCAATCGGTTTGAAAAGATAAAGAGAAGGAACATTCAAACTCAAGGGGCAGTGGAAATGTCAGAAATAGAAAATAGAAATCATATTTTTAATACCCACTCCACTCATTCAAGGAACATTAGTAATTAGAAAACCCATTTGACAAATATTACATCTGCAGAGCGCGTAGTATTTGTTTTCAGATTTAAACAATACACTAGGTAGGAGAAACACATTAACAAAGATTCGATCATAACCTGTATTTTTTGGATGCACATAGATATACTGGAAATATTATGTTCAGCCATGTACGTTCCAATATCAGGCCCAAAGTCTCTTGGAAGGTTTGGGCAAAGTTGCTTCTTCTTTTTAATTCTCTTGCTGTCCAAATGATGAGAAATGTCATTTTTCCACTTATATGCATAGAAGACAAGCGTAGAGGTATCCTAGAGAAGGTATAGTTTTCTGCTTCTACAGGAAACGTATCAGAATAACTTTCTTCAACTTCTAAAGTACATAGTGAAAAAAGATATTTTTTTTTTTCCTCATTATTGTCGCTGGTAACCTGAGAGCATTAAAGTTAGCAGCCACCTAATTCCTAGCATAAAATTTATTCATGGACTGCTTACACTGATTTGGTTTTATGTCAATGTTGACCTTTAGCTGACCTTTAGCTTGGTGGGAGTTGCCTCCTAGGTGTTTGCCCTCAAAATGTTTTTATGGATAGCGATCATGCCCCTTTTATGCTAAACAAGTCAGAGTATTCCAGTTTCCTCTCTAAGAGGCACTATCTTTATTCTAAAAGTCTTTCTACATACCCATTTCTGTACAAGTCTTCTGGAAGAGAAGCAGCTAAAACTGTCACTCCTGTATTCCAGACAATATGGTCAGAAACTCTGCACTGGGATATTAAAAGGAAAAAAAAAAAAGTCAGAACTGCCTGGAAACTTCTGCTCATTGCTGATTCATAGATCCAAGTCTTAACTGTGTGTCAAAGAATAAATTAAATTTTGTAACTTAAACCCAAAAAGCCCTAAAGTCTTAGTTTGATTTGAGCTGACTGCTACTATTCAGGAATGGTATCTAGGGGAAAAATCAATACTTCTATGAAAATTTTAGTTCAGTCCGCAGTAGCAGGAAAAAAATTAAATAAAATGTTAGGAATTACTAAAAAAGTGGTAAAGGAATAACAAAACAAAAAAAAACCCCAGAGAACATAATTAAGCCACTGTATAAATCCATGGCATGTCTGCCTCTTGAATACCATGGGGTACTAAACTTTCAATCTCAAACAGTGAGTAGAAGAACTGGAAAAGGTTCAAAGGCAGCAACAAAGCTAATCAAAGCCTGCAGCACTAAAGAACAATTAAGTAGGCTTATACTTGTCAGCCTGAAAAAGATGCAAATGAGAGTGGTTGTGGTAAATTTTTATAAAATCATGAGTGGCAAAAAGACAGTGGAAATGCGACCACGGATAAAGCAACAGGGGTAAAATTTCCTCTGTCTGGAAGACTGGAGCAAGGTCACGTCCTGCAGAGGATATACCATACATACACCACTCCATGCTATGCTAGCATTTCACCCCTTCGTCTGTATGTGTGGCTATGTGTAAAGTGAAATAGGATACAGCAAAGCAATCCAGAGTCTGTAGAGACAAATTTGTGCAAAAGCATTCTTTCACTACCAATACCATAAGCAGCCAAGAATTTAGCTGCAAGGTCAGCCCCTTCTTCCTGATCATACCTACACGCCACTACAGGAGCTTCACAGAGATGAAGTTAATTCTGCCCACAGACATCATCTAGAACATTTCAAATGTCTGAAAACAACAATGTAGTTAACACAGTCATAGAAAATAAATTTTAAAATATCTCATAAATATCTTACGAGAAGTATCTCAGACACTTCTATGGTCAGACTAAGATCTCTTGTCAGATTTCTCCTTTCTTCCCAGAAAAGGTTGAAGAAAAGATAATTTTCAAGTGTTAACCCTGCCATGTTATTCAGCAATGAAGTTGACACATGGCCTCCTCCAGTTGCTGACCTAATTTAACAAAGAGTCATCTCATGGGACAGCCTTTTAGTGACTCTGAGGACAGAGCATAAGAAAGAGATGAGGGATGAAATTCTGCCATATGCTATAACATATGTACAATAACATTCAATGCTTGCACTGCAATGAATTTATGTCAACATCAGGCTTTCCAATTTAAACATACTATGATAAATCTCAAACTAAATCTTACCCAAAGAACAGACACATTTAAATAAAAAAAAAAAAAAAAAAAAACAGAAGACTTGTCCAATACTATTATTTTTCATAAAACCTAACAGCACACCTAAGTATCATATTTTAAATTTAAACTCTGACTGTTTTCTGTTACAAATGACATTAACAATGTTACAGCATCTGATGGTATAAACTGCACCAGGTAACATGCCCCATATCTCTTTGTATGACTTTTGGACAGGATAAAGGGCCTAAATTATTATTATTTTCCACTTGTACCCAAAGACTCCTAGCCTGGAGATACATTTCTTTCTTTATGTTATAAATGGTAGGCAAATTCTGTTCCTACCCAAAAGAATTTACAATCTTTGACTATTCAAAGACTTTACATGTACTTAAAATAAGGTTCAAGAGGTTCAACTGACTTCACTAAAACTGCAGATGTTCTCAATGTTAAGTTTATAAAAAGATCTTTGAGGGACTAGGGCCTAAGATCTCAGTCCTGCACAGTTCTTCTGGGTTTATTACTTTAGATCATTAATCATTCTACAAAATCATGCTACAAATGTGTACAGCATGAAGTGGGAATATATTTCAACCTACCTCAAAATGAAAAGAAATTACATCTTCTATATGTTTTATGGAAATACTCTAACAGGAAATTTCTGAAACTGCTCCTTGTAGCTGAGTTTTTGTCAGGATTTTGAGAACTCTTAGAAGTCAACTTTCTGGCTTTGTAACAAAACAAAATAAAATCAAACAAAAAGCCCAGTATACCAAATTTTTAAAAAACATTCTCAATTTGATGTGTTCATTGATCAGGATAAAAGAAAGGTAAACACAGTAACCAAGAATTTGATGGAAAATGGTTCCAGAAGGCTGGGATTTATTTATATAGCCATGACTATTAGTACCATATGAAGTCATACTGAAAACATAGTAGCCATTTTTAAGAGTTTATACCTTTGTAAGTAGGTGTTGCTCAGAGAGGATTTAAAATAATGTAACATTCAAGATTAGGGAACTGAGTTGTGGCATGTGTACAATCACAACATCAGAGAGGAAGGTGTGGGATAGAGAGTGATAAGAGGAGCAAGAAGCTGATTACTTCTTTATGCCCCTGTTGCTGATTATTTTTCCTGTCATGTCCCTTCATTTCATTCCTCAAATACAGAACCAGTGCAGTTATACCAATATGAATGTGATTTCACCAATGCTACCTCAGGTAGCAACATGCGGAAATAAAAGCAATAACTGTCCTTCAATATCTAACTTACAGCAACTCACACTTATTCACCCAGCTATAACAGATGCCTTCTTACCACTGAATTTTTACCACTGTGTGTCATATCTCATAATATAAAATATATATTTCTTTATATTTCTACATATTTGAGAAACTGTTGACAGTTCTATTTCTTTGTCACTACAAATGTGCAACAAAATCATTTTGTGCATAATGTACAAAGAGATGTGTGTACGTTTCAAAGCCTGCTGCATATATAACAAATTGAAAAGCAGTGGCATGTGCTGCAAAACAGAGAAAAGAGCAGAGGCTCCAATGTCTTAATTAGCAAGACTAGCACAGCTGTATACTCATTCTGTGCCTCATTGGCCCTAGTTGTACACTGTATTTTTTTAATTAATATTTACAAACCTCTGGTTTGGTAAGGATTGGTTAATTCTTTTGCAATGTTATGAAATTGCTAATTACCCTTACTAAGGGTTCAAGATAGGATAATGCAATACTTTTGTTCACCAGGGTCCTCTCCTTCACATGGATGTAACATAGTGTAAACTACCCATATGTTATAGCATATGGCAGAATTCCAGTATCTTTTCATACACCTTATTCTTCATTCTCAGTGTAAACAAATGGCTCTTTCACAGGGGGTTACTGAGTTAAATAGGGCCACAGATTGAGTGATTTTGATTTTTACTAGAGCAGATTAAAGACACAACTGAAAAACCAAAATGGACTACAACTTCTTTTTCACCCCTAAAGGAAAAAAGACAACAATATAAAATTCAGTCATGCTATACAGGGCATATGCATTTAGGCCTTTTTCAGTAGATTTTTAGAGATTTTCTCCATCTCTCTCCTATCAAACCAATAGTGTTAAGTGAACAGTAGATGGTAAGTTCTTTCTTATTCTAGCTTTTTTTCTCAAATCCTTTCAAGAACTGGGCTTTATGGCACATTCTAGAATGGCCAGTTTCAAAATTACCTTAGATTTACCAAGCAAACCTCTGTGCCCAGCATTTGAAATGCAATCCAAACTTTTCTGTTCAGTTTCGTCCCATTTTAAAGGAGAACCAGAAATGCTTCATTCTTGGTAGCTTGTGCTCCTATATACTATGACACCATAAAAATCACAGAAATACATCCAACTTTATTACTATTTCATAAAGAGAAATACTGGAGACCCGAAAAACTATGAGAGCAAATTAAAGTTAAATCTTGATTTGTGGTAAGGAATTACCTGGCTGCTATCACAATGGCATCTAATATTTTCATATTGTCATAAAAAGTGGGCAGTAAAATCTTGATTCTGTTTTTATATGAAGTGAGAATGGCACACAGGTCAGATGGAGAACTGATTTAAATAATTGCAAGCCTTGATTTATACACAGTGCATAGTTTTGAATACCCAAAAATACAATCCTGTGGAAACTACAAATTCAGTAGGCTGCTCTCCTGACCAGGTGTCTACTCTACAATCAGTCGTGCATCTTTTATGGCAAATAATAGAGTTCTGGTTCAAGAAAAAATGTGGAGACAGATCCTCCAATGTGAGAAAAACCTGTACAGAGAGAAATCAAGAGCCCTGAAAAATAAGGTGGAAAAAAGTGAATTTCTACTCCCCTGCTCATTTTGCTGACCTGCTTAAGTCAGTTCTTGGTGTTAAAGTTAGTGTAGTTAAAGAACAGCTAAAATATTTACACCAGGCTGCAGGTCCTCCAGGGAGCTAAAATTCAAGCAAAAATTGGAAATGGCATCACAGAAAAAGCAGTTTTTTATAGTTTTTAATTTATTTTTGCTTCAGCTGTACACCAATGAATTTGGTGACACAGCTCCAGCTGATCAAGTCAGATTTCTGCATGTGATAGGATAGAGCAAGGCAAAAGCACTCAGGTTAACAAATAAAGATAGTAAAAATTTCAAAAGATTAAATAGTTGAATTAACGCAAGTAGGCTTACGTATAACTGACATTTTATATATATATATATATAAAAAAATCTTTCAAGCCATGTGAGACCATTTTACAGTGCGCTTATGACCAGTAATACCTCCTTCAAGTCAAATAATTTGTGATTGGATTGTAACATTTGTTTCAGAGAGTTATCTTATCTTAATTTCAGACCAGAAAGAACCCACTGAAATAATGGTGTTTTCTTATTTCAGAGATCACTACACTTCTTGAAAATTCACACCTCAGATCCGGTGTGATTCTGTTTAGTTATTTATTTGGTTTATTAGACTTATTATGGCCACTTTCTGAAAGAAGGCAGAGTGGTTACATTACCTTATACCTTTCCCCATGTAAGTAATTAGAAACTAGTATTAAATTACCTCCCAGTTGTCATTCTGATTAATTAAAACATATAAGTCTTTTTTTTATTTATTACTCTAAAGTATTTTTTCTGTTCCTTGAATCTCTCTTATGCCTCTGTGCTGAATAACCTCCAAAGTTTCCATATCCTTTTTTGAATTTGATAAAATGGATTGAAAAAAATAATCAATTTTCAGTTTCTTTAGCCTCTAAAAATACAGTACCAACCATCATAGTGTATTACAGTAGTTGTATATTCTTATAGAAAATAGGCCTATGATAACCTAGTGATGTGACTCCTCATTTTGCTGTAGATTTACTTTATTGTATACATATAGTAGGAGTGTAACCAATATACTGCTGGTGGAATGGAGCCATTACCAGTTGCTTGGTATCAAGGTGTACCAAGAATGCATCATTCACGTTTTGCTTCATGTTACTGTGGACTAAATACTAGAGGTATTTACTTTTTTTAAAAAAAGAGCTGTGTTGTAACATCTTAAGACCTTCTTAAACTGTCACTGAAAAGAGCTTTCCACTGCTGAAAGCAAGTTAATCAGAGTTCGTCTCCAGGTGTGATGAATGTCCCAGAAATTAAGTATTCAGTGAGTTTGAAGACCTAAAGCAATGCAAACCTAACCAAAATATAAACGTTTTCAGCAGTGACTTGCTCTGATTGACAGCCACTGTCAAAAACAGCAGCATAATCATAGCCTAAATCTTCAGGAGTCAGACTTGGAGAGCATATAGGTAGAAAGAAAAACAAAGCATGTTTGGCAAGTTTGTAATAGGTTTATATATAGCTAGATATGCCTGTGATTTACTCAGCCACTGACATGTTTGATTTAAGTCAGGCAGATGAATTGGGCTGAAACAACTAGAGGTTTTCCCCTATACTTCAGTCAGATTGGAACAAAGTTAAATCTTCCGCAAATGCAAAATAGTTAATTAACTCTTTTGTTCAGTTTGCATTACGACTTCCTAAATAAACTACTACTGAAATATTAGAAAAACAGCCAAAAGCAGGCTAATTCTCATTAGAAGTTCTGCCCAAACCTTTCTGATCTGCACAATTTAGTTGGAAATCTTGAGAAAAACTTTACTCATAGATTTTCACGTCTTTACAGCTAAGCAGAAAAAAAGGCAGGCAAAAGGGAAAAGAAACTAACAGCTCAATAGTATCTTTCAAAACTGATGGTTTGAGATTCTCTATGTGAAGACCTGAGCTCCTCTCACTACTAGTGGACAGTACATCTGACAACAGCAGTTTTCCACATAAAATCCAAGTCAAAAGAGTATTTTTCATGCATAACGCACACACATGCAGACAATTCTTTGTGGCTTGCCCAACAAGTGTAATTTTACTGTACAGGTGACATACAGCCCAGGTTTACGATGTAAGCCACGTGGAGTCCTATTAGCATGTCCACCTAACCTGAGATTTTTGCACAAGCAACTTATGTTCTGCATCTACAGAGCAAGCCCACCTTGATGGCTTTGGTGCCTGTGCAGCCCAGCATGCTGAGGTGACTTTGTCTTTTAGACAGAACAGCACCAATTTCAGAATCAAGATGCAAAGAAGATCATAAACATTCCTTCCTAAAGGACCATTTTCTACTACCACATCTACATTTCTGTCTATGAATAATATAAAAGGTGCATCCAGGGAAGATGCAAAGACTACAGAGAAATTCAAAAGCTCTCATGGCATCACAAAAAATACATCGCAGGAAGAGTAGTGGGGACAAAAAAGTCATAAAGAAAATATAACTGCATTCCCGATGTAACATGATGAGCATATAAAAGACATTACATGAAGTCACTGCTCACAATAGCAAGAGATTAATATTCTAGGAGCTCCCTTTAGTCCCTATTTAAATGAATTTTACCTTAATTTAGTCAGGTAAGAGAGAGAAGTGCAAGTACAACATCTATTGGGTAGCCTCTTTCTGAGTTTTAAGAGCATCAGTTTTTCTGCCTGAGATGCATACAGGTTAGTAGCGAGATAACTGTGCTTTTTTGTGCTCCACTTCACAGAGAGATCTCTGGAAGCAGAGCCACTGCTTTAGACTTCGATGAATGCGCTGAAACAACCTTGTCTTTCTCCCTGTTTGGGTCATGGTGGGGGAGACTGTGGGTTTGTGTATTCATGTTGCAGGGGGAGTATTTTGGGGGGTTTTTTTCCAGTAAAAAGGAATAGACTTCAACTACATTATGGTATAGTGCATTATTTATTCTATCACAAATAGTTCCTTCATGTAAGAGAGAAACGGCAGGCAAACACTAAGACTTAAAGCCACCATAGGGAGTCTCTCTATATATCTTTCTGATGTGATAGAATCAGCAGGGAAAATCCTCTCTGATTTGCTGTTTGACAGACTAGTGTCTCTGTTGGTAGTCTGAAGGCACTAAATGCCTATTTGGAAAATGCATGATGACATAAAGGTTCTATTTAGCAAAAAGTTCAAAGCTACTTCTGAGAAATCTAACAGTTACCAAAAAAAAAAGCAGGAGTGAGACAATAGTCACTAGTCTAATTCAAAAAATTCAGAAAATAACAGAGCAACAATCATGAAGATTAATTTTGATAATATTACAATAACCCACTCTTTTTTGTGTACCAACAAACTAAATGCCATGAGCTAAGACTCCTTCTGTGTAATCTGAAGGAAAAGAAAAGCCTCCAGCTCTGACATGAAATGACGTGGAAGCACCCTTTCATGAGATTAAGTAGGCAGCATTGCCAAGTGAGGAATCAAGTGAAATTTTTAATGTGCTTCTTTTACATGTTAGTTTATGGAAAGGTCAGGTTTACCTCGCAACACAAAACTAAATGGTTGGGCCAGATTTGATTGTGGATCGAGTTCTGGACCGTGCAATGGATGTGCAACATCAAGAAAAGTATTTAAGTACAGGATCAAGGGTAGCTCAGGTTTCAGCAGTTACACATCTCAGTTTCAAGCTTATGGACTGTTTGTCACCCACAAAATATTTTTATGACTGATACATGGAAAATGTGCTCTGGAACTTATTATTAATAAGAATTACTTTGGTAATGTAATGACAGCAGGGCTTGCTTCTGCTCCTACTTCATCCCGGTGGTGGAGAATCAGACTTTTCATTTATACTTTTTAACAGCAGCTTTTCTATGCTTTGCTATGCTTTTCTGATTTTTTATTGCACTTGAAAGTCCTTTGGTGTTGCTGAATCTGCCCAAGAGAGACTACTGATAGGCATTCAGGCTGCTGTACTTCACTGCCTACAAACTCAAACCATCCTCTGTAACTTAATAGCTTAAATATTTTTCCTTAAATACCTCTGTCTCAGCTACCACCAAGCACCTCCTCACTGGTTAAAATGTCAAGACCAGAAAATTCATCAGTCATTTCTAAAATGGGCTGCAAAATACAGACTGCAATTTATGACATTCAGTCTGTTAGCAGAAGGTTTATGGTTTATATTTTCTGCCTTTTTACCCCTGCAAATTTTGGATGTTCCCTGCCTCTACACTGAGTGAATCTTTTTCCTCTTCCATTCACACTGCCAGCATCTCTGTTTTGACCGTTCATCGTTTTATATGTCCAACAAACCTTTGCTGATCTATCATTAGGCAAAACTCTGGAAATTTTTATCAACTTTTATGGGAAAAGTTAAGCTGATTATGCATACGCATATTTAATTCAAGAAGAAAAGACTATGCCCCTTTTACAATGAATAAGCTTTTAATTTTTCAGTTTTAAACTAGCGATCAGCTTCTATGGCTAAGGGCTAGCTTATTCCTTTGACGTTGGCTAGTGAGGATCCTTGGAACATAAATATATGCAATAAGCCAATAATTCTGCCTGCCTTTCTGCTGCTTTTGAGGGTGTCTCAGTTCTGGCAAACAGACGGGTAATGGGAATTAGAAGGAGGGGAAAAAAACAGCAATAAAAATATAAATCACAAAAGGAAGGAAATCCATTTGGTCCTTGGCAGTAAAGGCACTGCTCAGCTAATCCATGCTGAGTGCAATCCAATACTCCTTTATATAATCCTGTTCTTGTGGAAGAAAATTAAAGTTTAATGCAATAACGACTGACACAAATCACTTTTGTTGCCCAGAAGAAGATTAAAGAATAGTTAAAATCATACAAATCTAATTTCTTTTTTGTTGTTGTTTTATTTTATCCAGTGACATCTTTATTCTTTAATCCACAGCATCAGTTTTTGATTATTAAGCATATATACCCAATGTAACAGAGATTTTGTGATGGAGAGAACGGGAAAAAAATAACGACAGCCAAGAAATGATTAGTTCTTAAATGGTACATGTTAAAGCTCTTTCAAAAATCCATAAATTTTTCATAAGTTCACGTGGGTCTTTGCCTTTAATCAATCTGTGTCAAGGGGGCTTTAAAATAAGCATAAAGGCAGCAGAATGCTATCAGTCATAATTGGAGCTGTACAGGTCACTCCCATTAGCTATCACTCTTGTGTACATATGCATTTGTTGTTCTGCAATACATCTGAGATATGCCAACAATGGAAAAAACTGAGAATTTTTGCGAGAGAGACAACAATGTAAGAGAGGGAGCAGTGATCCTGATCCTCCATTTTACTACTCCAGCCACCAGCCTCAACCTGCTCTGTATCAGCAAATTGGGCTGAAAAAAACCAAAACAAAGTAAGATGAAAGGCGATCCTGGGCATATTATGCTCCATACAATAAGTTTCTTCATGACAGAAAAGGTTACAATTTATCTGAAATTTTGATCAGACTTATAACTGTGTTGAAATAGGATCAGGTTTTTAATTTTCTTTACCTTTGTACCCAACTCTAACATATCCTCTCTCGCAAATTCATTCGGGAAACTTCCCTGCCTACACTTCATATTGGTGATACAACATAACTGCAGATGTACATGGAGAGAATGCAAGAGTCAGTGTACAGTTGTAATTTTTCCCAATAGAGCTATCAAAAAATTACCCAAGACACTTAAGAAGTTTGTGAAATACCGTATGGAAGTGGAAAGGTTGCTTTATGTCTCCAGTATTTCTCTTCTCCACACATATTTTTGCAGCAGTATCTCTGCAGGTGTATGACCCATGCTTAAAGAAGGGAAGGGCTATTGCTGAAAAGAACTGGGGTTAAAAGCATGTCTTAAAAACATGAAAAGATGTCTTTCATTTTCATTACATTAGACTCCCCTCTTTCAGACTGCAGGTAAGGAGAAGCCAACATCTTGCAGGAGTTGAAGGCCTCTTTAGAGTTAGATTTAAGGAAATCTCCAGAACAGGTTTCTGAGCAAGCTATCCGCCCCAGAAATGCCACTTTGCCAGAAACAATGGAAAGGAAATAAATCACAAAAAACTACAAAATCTGACACCCTAGGAGGACTCTATGGGAAGAAAATAAAAGTAGTAGGGTTTTGTTGTGCCTTAGTGACACCCAGCTAACTCCCTGATGGAAGCTATCACATATCACCTCAACATCTGTTCTAACCTACGTTAAGAGTTTGGCCCATGGTCAGTTGCACCAGTAAGGCTGAAGTAAAAAGGCAATTTAAGAACCATCTCCTTCCTGAATTTCAGCATGCATGCCTATTTGAAACTGGGGGCTTCTCTCACTGCTTTATTAGCACTTGTTTTTTTCACTCCTTTTTTAAAAGGACATTACCTGCAATTGGGCACATAAAGCACTGATTCTCGTTATTAGTGCATGAAAGCAAGTCTATAGAGAATATATGGCAAGACTTGTATACAGTTATGAGGAAACGGTCCTAATAAATCAAGTTTTAGTTAGAGACAGTGTATTTAAAAAGACCAGAATATTTCCAGCAGAGAAAATGCAAAGGTCTCATTTTTCCTCTTTACCTCTTCTGTATTTACGTGAAGAACACCACAATAACATATTTTATTACTCTGCTATATTGTGATCTACTCTAAGTATACGGGATCAGTCAGCAGTGGCAAAACTCAGTCACTGGTCTTTGGAGTGCCATTGGATCTGGAGGTCAAATCCTACTTTGCCAGACCACTTGTATTGGCTTTCTGCGCATGCTGGAAAACATATTAAAAGCAATGCAGAAGCAGGGGATGTGGGGTGGGGGGCGTGTGAGTGTGTGCGCATGTCTTTGTGTTTTTTAATCCCTTTGCAGCCTGCCAGGCTTAAACTGCAAATGTCATCACCATCAAGGCAGTAGTTGAATCCAACAGGTGGGGTAATAAACCATGACATTTCTAGCAGGTTCAATTGTACTGGGTGTGCTGGGATACCTTTCAGTACAAACATGCTTTCACTTGATGTCAGCAACAAGACCACAGACCTAGTTTTTACTCTGTGTCCACACGACCTAGCGTGCAAAGTTCCCACCTCCAATACACTTCACGACATTCAGGTGGCGAAAACTGACCTATATTATTCCCATCTTTGCTGGTTCAGCTGCTGGGTGGTGACAACCTGCTAGACTCTCTGTCTGGTCAAACGGTGATTTACTGCATAATAGAATTAAAGCATTAGCATGGTATTTCTGTCCACCTAACCCTACAGGGCTTTTTGGTGGTTGTAGGAGAGGCTCTCTGGAGGAAATTGCAACATGCAGGGATTTGTTGTGAGCCTATTGCCGCCTAGTGCCAAGACAGTTCATAAATTTAAGTGAAACCTGACATCTATGTTCCAATTTTTTTTCATTACAGCTCTTCGTTATGACAATTTAGTAGCTGCATTCCTGAATAAAAAGCTAGCCTGCCACTCCAAGAGCAAGACACAGCCTTCATTCTACTTACAATTTTTCCTGATTTTAAAGTGTAAATATTATAGTTGGGAAAACAGAGCTAATTAAAAGACAAAGTATATTTTTAAAGCTCCATATTAGCATCTCATTTACATCACACTTACTCTAATGATGTCAATTAATCTATTTTGCATCCATGCCAAATTAAGACAAAAGAGACCAAAATGTGCCTGATTTTTTTCAAATTAATAATAATAGTAATAAATCTTTATTCTATAAAATAAAAAGTTTATAAAAGCTTATTCTGTTAAATAATCAAGTACTGAGGGATAGCTTCTTTGAAAACAACCTTCTTTCATTCTAAGATATGATAATTAATAGTGCTTTGATATAGGATGATTATCAATTGCACACAAGGCAGCAAAAGACAAAGTTGTGCTCTATTTCAAGACAGCTTTTTCTCAACACTGTAAATGTCAAAATGGTGAATTTGGAGAAACAGGGGAAACAGGGGAGTAAAAATAAGGTTAAACCACAGATTCAGAAAGAAGAAAAAAATTAACATGCAAATCTGTCAGAATAAATTTCTAGTAACTTACATTGGGTGAAATATTTTTCTCTTCTAATTACGTATGAACAGCAGTAATTTCAGTGTATGCTAAGGATTCTAACTTCTTTTCTTTCTATTGCTACAAACTTGTGGGTTTTTTTCTGGAATCTTACTTGGAATGCCTCTTTCAATATATGTGATATTTTAAAATAAAGCTTTAATTATGCATTTGCTACTGAAGCTAGAATCCAGTTCTTAATTACGAAATTAGTCAAATCCCTTTCAGCTTACTGCATTTTGCAAGCCTCCTAGCATACGAAAGCATCCTTTTAAGTAAATCAGGTATCCTCACCTGGCAAAATTAATGCATTTTTCCTTTGGCCCAGTTACTCCTGGTGTCAAATCTTCTGTGCTGCCAAGATATTACAGTGGGTTCCTCTGGAACAAATTAAACACTTCCTTGCCAAAAATCATATTAAATTAAAAATAAAACCCATGTTCAGGCAAGTTTAACTACCATTTCCACTGATGTCAGTGGCAAATTTTTTACTGAAATTGTAAAAAAGATTAAAAAATCATACCCAGAGAGTGAAAATGTTCTCAGTACCGCCAAACTTTCCCTCTGGTAAGGAAAAATCCTTACAAAATCAGAATTAGCAGAAAAATAACAGAAAATTCCTCATGAAACTTAATAAATCAACTCAAGCACTTATTTTATGGTAGACTACCTGCAGAACCCTCACTCACTTTCAGTTAATCAGCTTTAAAATAGGCCTAAGTTTGTCTGTGTGGTATTTGACTGCAAAGTTACGTTGACTTCAGTGGTATCAGTGTTGTTTAACAGTGCTTGGCAAAGAAAAACTCTGGAAATTGTATGGCAAACTTGAACTGCAGGCGTGTCTTCTCCAGTCTGCAGGCAGCCCAGGACATGGTTATAAGTGATGTGAAAGGTTTCAGGTGTGAGATCGAAAAGATATCTGCTACTCCAGACATTATGCTCCTGAATTCACTTCCTCCCTCTTTTCCACAGCTCAAGCACAAAGTCCGAACCAAGTCCCTGGCTTCCTGCTAACAAATCTAAAATGGATTTTTGTGTTGCCATTTGAGACTTCTGCGGGACAATGAAAAGCTGAAAATGTAGGGACATCACAAATATAGTGAATGTATTAGAAAACTCAATAATAATTAATACAGTAACAACATTAATTGATTTCAGTTCATGCATTTTTTAAATAAGAGAGCACATCCTGGTAGAAGGTCACTAAGAATATGCAGCCAGAGTGCTGGATCCTAGTCTCAGTTCTGAGTGACTATGCAACCTTCTTCTTACCTCTCTGTGTCTCTGGTCTCTTCCTGTACCTGCAGCCCTGAGCAGCTCATCCCACACCAGGTCAGAGCTGTACCAAATTCAGTGCTCAGTTGACAGCGAGTGTGCAGAGTCATCCACTCATCAATGTGATGAGCCCACCAGAACATAGCTCATGGAAGAGTGACTTCCCCTCTCCTAAGAATTTTAAGGGAGCTGTCTCTTACACCCACACATGCATAATCAATACCAGCAGCAACCCTGTATAATAAAGCTCAGTTTTAAGATTTAGCACCAGTGACAGTTTAAAATGCCATCCATGCTCTCACAGGACCTTACAGTACTCAGAAATAAAAGCTCTAAACAGCCCCTCCAATCTCAGACACACAGTGGAGCATGGCTTGTCGTTAGAGACCATGGGAGCATGGCAGCACCTGCTGTTTAAGCCTGCTCAAGAGTGTTCTAAAATTGCCTGTTTCTCACAGGCAGTTTTGCTGACTAATCCCATGCCAAAAATGTATTTTAACTAAGAAGTAAAATACTAACTGGCAAGGGACATGGGGGAGAATGCAGAGAAAGAACATTGGTTTATGTCTTTTGTACTGCATGATTTCTACTCTAGTTGCACTGTGTCCTTGTTTTACAGCACAAACATCTATAATGCACTCACCAAATTCTGTTCAGTCATATCTTGGGGTTATCCTGAAATCTGTATTGTTTTTAATAGTTCATCCCCTGCTGAGTAGAATGAAGTTGGTACATTTGTGGTATAAATCTAAAACAATAACTATCGCAGACTTTTTTATTTTTTAATTAAGACATCACACAGTACTTTTCTCTTGACTATTTTAACTATGCCACTAGCACCAGCTCAGGTACATTGTTACAATCAGGCAATAATGATAGGTCCCTATAGGGCAGAGGCACAAACAGAGAAAAATAGTCTTTGAGTGTTTTCTTTGAAATGATAGAGACATCATCAACTGTAATATAATGAGTGCACTCCATCAGTTCCACTAGGCGAACAAGAGAGGCATTTCTAATGTAAAGATTAGCTGCTGTTGTTTTTTCTTCAAATCTTAGTTTTTCCCAAAATCCAGTAGGTTTTCTGGCCTGCTTTTCTGAAAAGTTGTGTGTTCAGTTACAGTACAGATACAGATATACGGACATACCACAGACACAAATCTCCAGCAGTCACCCCATATTCCTTAACCACAGCCATAAACTAAAGAAACAGTCTCTGAAAGCTCAAGCATTAATGGGAACAGCCTTTGTTTGGCTGCTTAACTACAGCGACACCAGCAAGTTCTCAGATGGATGAAACTAACATAAGCAAAACTACACCCTTTGTTGGTGTAATCTATTCCAGTTGTAGATCCTCTTCCCCAATGGGCAAAAAAACCAACATTGGTAATTGATACTGCTAATATAACTGCATCTTCTGGGCTTTTGTTGGTACAGCAGTTCTAGCCATAAATTGCACCTTATTGTACCATTGATCAACACAGCCATATTGACAGAGTTTATAGTATAGATGTAGTCCTTAGTTTCTGGTCCAAATTGGCAGCTCTTTGCTCTGCTGAGACCATCAACTTGACTCCCAAACAAGATGAAGCTGATATTAGCCAGTTTCTAGCAGGACGTCAAAAATAAACCAAGGGAAAACTCTCAGATGATTAATCAAATCTGCTACCAAAATGTGGCTCATGCAATCCCAGTGGTATGGGAGACCTAAACTCTACTTTTAAAATGTGTGTACAAGTACTGCAATATTTGTCAGTTTTCTTTACTGCATGTTTATCTTGACTCAATGTTCATAAACAGATTTTTGTGCTGTAAAAAAGTGAAATAAAACAAGAAGATTTTTTAAAAACTAAATTGCTTTAATATGTATTTCAGAGAGAAACAACACATAATATACTGAGTTATGAATACTTGGGCAGATTCAAACAGGGTATTAACCAAATAGATTACCAAGGAAGGAAGGAGGGGAAAAAAACCCCAACCCTCAAACAAAAAATGTTCTGCAATTGAAAAATTGGAAGTTACACAGACTGTGAGGTATAGGGGTACTATGAGGGATTTTAAATAAAGAAAGGGCTTGATTTCAGCTCCAAGTTGAATGCCTCAGGAATTTTTTGTTGGGCTCAAAGTTGTTCCAATAACAAACATTCTTGTCCATTGGTTTCTGTGTGCACAATACACATTGTTTTGAACAGCTCTTTTAAAGTGAGATTGATAAGTCAGGACATGTCTCCCTTGTTATGACATAAATCGGCCACAAGGCCATTTCAAACAACCTCTTACTGAAAGTCTGCATTGCAGGGCACTCTTTAGGACAGCTCAGCATAGTGAACCCCTGTTCACAAAAGGGAGGACAAGACAGTAGACATTGCAAATCCATATAACTTAAGCAAAAGCTGTCATTAGCCCAACTTGTAGATAGGATTTGACCAGGAAATAATTAAACATAAGAGGGCAATGTTTTTAACAGCTTAGTATGCAGGAAGCAAGAAAACAGTAGCTTAGTGTGCTCAGATTACTCAAGATGCATTATTGTCCAGTATCATGTGCACTGCTCTGTCTCTGAACTGCAAAACTTCAGGAAATCACTTTTCTACTCCATGTACGCAAATACAAGCATATTCTTTGGGTCCAATGTATTCAGACTACATCTGTGGAAAGACATAGACTTTATTAGGTATTGAACTATCTTTCTAATGGCAGAAATTTCAGCCAAGAACCTCGCTCATAACCTGATGTGATAAGGCAAAGGAGCAATAAAATTGCAGACAACAGCTAAGACAATTTTGTAAAGTGCTGGTGAAACCCTATGGTAATCAAATTAACATATTACAACAAAAGCGGACAATGACAATATGCTGTTGATTCATTACAGCAAGCTTTGCTACATTTCTAAGAATGTGTCACCTGTGGTATGCCACTGTTGAATTTCAATTTGCAATAATATTCTAAACTGTAATAAAAATCCTTGTTCATTTTAGTCCATAAAGTGTTCCACAAAACCATCCTATTCTAATGAACTGCATAAATATAATTAATCTATAATTTATAAACAGAGGTATGTAAATAGAAAAGTTAACTAACCTGATGAAGCCTGCAGAAAAATCTGCTGCCAGAGCTACCGTAAGAATGTAACCACTTGGCATGGGTTTAACTCTGTGGCTGCTGCTGAAGTCAGTGGAAAAACTAATTTTTAAAAATCCCACCCCAGAGTTCATGGCTCTCAAGCCCTTATACTCAGCCTTCTACAAAACACTTCAAAAATTAAACAAATATTCAAAGTTAAAAAAAAAAAAAAAGGGAAGAAGAAAGTGCCAGAGAACACTAAAACACTATAGTGCTCTGGAACTGTACACTTCTTCCAAGCTGACAGTGTATAATCAAATTACAAGGTATTAAGGGCTCTGTTAGTTTATCTGCTTGATCATCTTGCCACACAGGACGAGGAACAGCTATGAATAACAACTATATGCAGACAGGTATCCAGGGCCTCTTTCCATGACTGAATTGATAGAACCTTTACACTCCTAATTCAGAGCCTAATAAACATGTGTCATAGGAAAATATACTCAATGTAATCTAGAATGAGGAGGCAAACCAGATTGCAATGAGCAAATACACTTCAGACACAAGGAATCTCCACTTCCCTTCTCAGCCTTGTTAAAATGTTGAAGTCATAAAGCTGGGAAGGAAGACTGTTCTGTTTTTGTAGGCTCTGAAATCTCCACGTGTTAGTTCTTTCAAAGGGAAATTATTTCTGATAGTGACACAAGCTTAACCTGCCATCTCTTGTGCAATGGTGTATGAAGCATGAACTTGGATTTTGGATTCTGTAAATGCTAACACATGTTATACCAACAAATCCATACTAACTCTAGGCCAAATTTTCTAGTTCTCACCCAGACAAAACACAATCAGCGCTGAAGTGAACAACACCTAAGTAAAAGCTACAGGATTTGGCAATTTCAGCCTTACTTTCTCTTCCCCTTGAAAGCCAAGGCAAACAGGCTTTATTTCATTTTCTGCATGCCATGGGGAGGTGTGGAGCAAAGGGGAGTGGGGCAAGGAAAGAACTGAGAAGGGAAGAGCCTGAGTTTTACAGAAGAATTATTCTTATCCTTCCTCCATAGTCCCTCGCTACACAAAATCCACACGGCCAGGGGATTGGCGGTGAGGGTGCGGGTGCAGCTCCTGGGAGACTTCAGGAGACTCAAGGGGTCAATAGGTTTCTTAAGAAATTCTTTCCTTATCCACTCCAGTGATGAAACTGGAGTCTCACAGGTCCTTGTTTGATAGCACAGGAAGGCACAAGCCCTGAGTCTACACTGCCCAAGGCACAGCCAAGATTCCCTCCACCTGTTGGGCAGAAGTATGAGCTTAAGACTATACATTATTGCTAAACAAAGTAAAAGTCATGTTATTAGTCTGCCACTGCCACTCTGTTGATCTTCAACATTAAAATAAAATTAAGATCTTTCTTTCAAATGAGTTTCAAGGAAGATGATTTTATTGTAGGTTTTCTGGACATAAAATAGCTAATCAAGCAGAAAATGCTTGTTTAGTAGTTTATAAAATGGTTTCACTGTAAGACATATAAGAGCAGTGATTTATTAAGTAATATTATTCTCATGATTTTACTGCTATATTATTCTTACATTGTCAGGCAATCTGTAGAAATTTGTTCTGCTTCAGGCAATCTTTACCCTAGCTATACAACTGTTGTTACATACGTTTTTCTCATTATGATAAGTACTTTGATCTCTCAGCAAATGTTGAGCATCTTATAAATTGTAACATAAAACCTACATAGAGCAAAGCTATGACTAAAAAGATCATAACAATCACAACTGTGGTTCTCAGATAACCCTAAAATACACAATGGAAAAATAGGGGGGGAGGGGAGAAGAAATGCTTTGATTGTCAGTAGACATTTAAACTGTTTTAACATCAGATTATTTTCTCTTTCAATGATCGCCCTTCGAGATCTGATTTTTACAGTCATCACAAGCTAGGTTCAAGTAAAATGCTTCCCTTGTGATAAAAGCAGCCTTTACAATTCATAATTCCACTTCCAAAGAGCACTAACCACAACCCATGTTATTGAGAATATACCTAGGCAAACACAGGTATGAATGCATAAAACCTTTACTTTAGTGCCTTTAACCATTACATTCTGCAGACCGTTATCGATTTGAAATGCACAGTTTAGTGAGATTTATTGGTAGCTGTAGGTCAGCCTTTTCTATTTATACAGTGGATGTGTCTTCTGAAAGAGAAGAGGCTCACAGTATGGCCAAGACGTGGATGTGTGCGGTCCTTTAAATAAGTAGAAAGCAGTCCAGTAGCTCAGTCGTTCTTCCATTATTTCATTCATTCACTTTCTTTCTGAGAAAAGAAAAAAAGCATTATTCCCCATGGCAACGTATGAAAATTAGATTGTCCCAGTTTGAGCACGAATCTCAGAATTAAAGCAGTTTTCAAAAAGGTAAAACTTGTGGTAAGGTGGCAATCAGCTCCACTGTCATGTAAAAAAGCTTTGACTTTGGGAAACTATGGAAACTATGGAAAAGACAGGATTTCTCCAGGCTTGTAGACTAGCACAGTCTGGACTTGCTAGAGACATTGTCTCGTTTTTCCTTTGGAGAGATATTCCTTTCCTTCCCTTCCTCCAGCTTCCTGACTTTTCCCTCCCTTTCGATGTCTCATCATTTCACCATCAGTAGGTAAATCAGAGCCCTGTGCAAAGCCTTTCTAAGCAAAGAGGCTCAAAGAAGGCCTATAAGCATTGTGAAAAGAAACTTAACGAACACGGGGAAGCAGAAACCACTGAAAGGTAAAGGGGAAGCTAGCAAAAATCTGTATCTTAAAAGGGAAGGATAAATAACCTTTCAAAAGAGGGGAGTGCATGAGTTTTATCATTTCACCTATAATGCTTTGCAGCTGGAGACAGACTGCTGACACAGACTGGCAAAGGCAGAAAATAATCGAAAAAGCGTAAAAACAAGAAAGAAAATCACTTTCATCAGAAGTTATAACATTCAAGAACAACCCCTCTAGCTTTATAAATTGCTCTTTGCAGGGGCACTATGGTGAATCACTTTGTTTCTAGCAGTAGGTGCACTGTCACAGCCTCTCTCAAAGGCAGTGATGAAAACAAACTGCAAAACCAACAGTTACTACCAAGAGGCCTAGGCTGAGCAATTCAGGCCTGCACTATCACTTCCGAAGTGTTTGGAAATGCCATTTTGGTTGAGCACCAGCTTTGTGACTGTGTTTGGAAGATCTGCTGCTTTAAGTATTTTGTCATGCTTTTGCTGCCATAGTTACAGAGGATAAAAGAGTAAGAGCACTGTTCATCACACCGGACTTGACTGCTAAATACCAGGCACTTAAAATAAGATCAACACATAACTTGGGTTAACACAGAAAACTTGTTTGGTGACAAACACATTTTGCCAGCTGTTCTACATTGACTTCAGCACGATATTCAGCATCTATATCTGAAAACAAACTACAGCTATTTAATTCTGTTGGGGAAAAGTAAAATTTGACTTATGAAAGTGCTTATTTGTATCAGCCTGCTGTATTCTTAAACGTGCTGATTTTCTTACAAAACAGCTAAGAGTTTGTCAGATTAACTATTTTTATTTTTAAATTAGTGGATTTATGGACCATAGTAGAAATACTGCTAATACTGTGGATCTTATGCATTTAACTAAGGATGAACAGATTAGTTTCAAGGGCAAGCACTGAGAAAAAGAAGATATGTCAACATTTGCAGAATATTAGCCAGGCACCTATTCCTCAATGGAACTGGACAATGCTCAATATTTAATGGCATCATAACATATTCACTTAATAAATATTTTGTTTTTCAAATCAGAATCAGTGTAATTCCATTCCATAAACGGAATGCAAATCTATTCTTCCATAAACTAGAGGACAACATATATAGAGAGGCATGAAAATAAATTTCAGCAGGTTGTCAAAATGGTTTTGCATACAACGCTGCACACACTTACTGCAAGGCGTTCCCTCAGTCCAGAATCTGTCTTCATTATTATAATCCTTTTACTGTACATGTCATTGGTGTTATCTTCATTCTCTAATCTCTCAAAAGACCTGCAGTGACCCTCTGTGATCTCTGGGTTTGGGTTGGTTTGTTTGCTAAACTGTGCTAAAAATACTCGCAGTTACTATTATTAAAAGTCAGCTTTAGCCGACAGACATGACAACTTCCACTCTTCCAAGAACAGGAAAAGACAACATTTCAAGTAACTCCTGTCTGGCTGTAAACTCTTGAGTTTGTACTGAAAACCACTCCCAAGTATCTCATGGAGGAAAAGGGATAAATTTTCTTTAATGTGTGGAGAATGCTTTGAAGGCCTTAATAATAGGCATTACACACATACACGCAGAGTAGCTATGAAGGATTTTCAATTATTCTAACTACTCTGTCATATAGATCTGTATTTGGTTACATTTCATTTCTAGCCCTAATCTCTATTAAAAAAGTGATTAAACTAGGAAAAGGTGAACCCAGTTCCAGAAGCTTTGGGTTTTTTGGAAAATGGAATTATAGGATTCCTGCAAGCATAACAAGTGCATATAAGGAACATTTTATAGAATTAAATTCAACGTAAAAAGAGAAAAGAAACACACTTCATGGAGCTAAAGGAAGAAAACTTTCTACATATCTAGTGGACCAAGGCAACAAATAATTGACAGTGTAAGTTTCTCACCCAGCCTGTACATCTCCATTAGGGACACATCTATACAGCAATTTACAAGCAGACATGAACTTGCTCTGCCTATATCCCAGTCAGCTCAAAGCTAGAAGATGCATTACTACAGAATCCAAACCAAAATATCAGCTTCACCAGAGTGCTCAATAGGTCCGGCCCAGGCATGTACTAACATGGTTTCTAGCTGGTTTGGAGCACAGGCAAAATGAGCTCATGTCTGCCTGAGAATGACCTGCTGAGTGTAACCCAAGATTCAGAAAAGGTGCCTCTCATGCTGGAGAACTGCTTATGCCTCTTTGGCGTGGCACAG